>NC_060902.1:118644-141144 GCF_014805685.1 Silurus meridionalis
TTTAGTATACTATTCCCCAACAGGGGGCAGTCATCCAACATATCTCATTACGGGCATGATAACGTGCGATTAATTTATATCGTGCATTGGTAGTCACATCAGGTTTATAACATGGAATATTAACATGTGTAGAATTTCAATTAAAAGAAAAAAAGGTCCTGTCGTATCTCAAACATAAACTGGTAGATGTTGCTTTTGTGCAAGAAAGTCATGTAACAGATAACGAAGCGCTCAAATTCAAGCGAGACTGGGTGGGGCATGTCTTTTATTCATCATTTACGAGAAAACAAAATGGGTTAATGATACTAATAAATAAGAGCCTGAATTTTGTAATGTTAACAGAAATTAAAGACGATGTGGGGAGGATTATATGTATAGAAACCCCTCATTAATGGAGTAAAAGTGATATTATGCAATGTATATGCCCCCAATAAGGCAATTGGATATAGTTCTAAATACAGAAGCGGGTAGAAGGGGAAGATGGCGATTGAATACTACATTATTACAAGACGAGGAGATGATCTGACCTCCTTTTTTGAATCGAATGTAGGAAGTACTGAAAGGTTGGCATTCGTATGGGAGGCCTCAAAGGCGTACATTAGAGAAAAACTGATTGCGCAGGCAGCTAGAAAGAAGAAGGAGGGAAGAGACTTGGTCAAGGACTTGGAAGCAACAATTTGTACATTGGAGAAGAAGCTGGCTAGACACTACTCTAGTGATTTATATCAGGATATGTGTAAATATACAAAAAAATTACACGATATATATAATAGAAAAGCTGAATATGCACTATTTAGGCTGCGGACCAGGTTTTATGAAGGGCAGTGAAAAAGCAGGCAACTCCTGTCCATACAATTAAAACAACAAAATGCTGCTAACGTTATTCCGGCAATTAAGAAAGGAGATACTATGGTATCATTGATGAAAGAAATAAATGAGGTCTTTCATAAGTTTTATAAACTGAACTGAAACAGTTTGCACCTCTATGAAATCTGGTAAGTCGCCAGGGGTGGACAGGTTTCCAGCAAAAATTATAGGAAGTATGTTGATATAGTGGCTCCAATTCTAAAATAATT
This sequence comes from Silurus meridionalis, assembly GCF_014805685.1. Lineage (NCBI taxonomy): Eukaryota > Metazoa > Chordata > Actinopteri > Siluriformes > Siluridae > Silurus > Silurus meridionalis. The sequence goes on from NC_060902.1 coordinate 119,721, forward strand.
CTATATAGAGGCGTTTGAGACTGGAGAATTGCCTGATACTTTAATGGAAGCATTGATAACACTGATACCTAAGAAAGATAGGGATTTATCAATAATCTTCCAGAAATGACAATATTAAATAGATCTCCGTCTGACTCCGCAGAGCTCCACTGGGCCACTGAATACCCAGAATCAACGTTCCTTTACACTCTAGATGATGGCGCTCCCCTTAAGGCCAAAATGATCAGGGAGAAAAAATCAGCACAGAGGTATAATGATCATACACACACCTTAAAACAGACCACTCGGAAATTAGAACGTAAATAGTGTCAAACAAAATGAACAGTATTTCAAATACATTGGAAGGAAAATCTCCTGAGTTCTAGAAAATCTCTTAGTGCTGCTGATCAGCATATTTCTCCACCCTCATAGAAAATAACAAGCAGAATCCTAGATTCTTATTTTGTACTGCAGCAAAATAAACAGGAAATAAAAGCACTGCACTCACATGCACACCATCAATAGGTAGTAATGATTTCATCAACTTTTAAATAATAAAGTTGAAAACATCAGGCAAGAAATCCAGAAGATTAAAATAAATCCAAACTATTTTATAAATAACCCTGTAGACAGCAGTTTCACTATAGCAGACAATTAATTATAAAGTTTTACTCCTATTCAAGAGAATGACTTAATTTTATTAATTTCCTCATCAAAATCATCAACCTGCATTCTCGATCCCTCGCCTACAAGTTTCCTCAAACAGATCATTCCAGAGGGAATTAAACCTGTTTTAAAATAATAATCTCTACCATTAGCACTGGTTTTGTACCTAAATCCTTCAAACTGCAGTTATCAACCCCCTAATTAAGAAACCTTCACCCTGTCAGCTGTCCATCTACAGACCAATATCAAACCTCCTCTTTATCTCCAAGATTCTAGAAAAGGTTGTAGCACAGCAGTTCTGCTCACATCTACTGAGGAATAACATTTATGAAATGTATCAGTCAGGATTTTGGCCTCATCATAGCACAGAGACGGCGCTAGTTAAGGTGGTAAATGACTGTTATTGACCTCTGATCAGGGTTTTGTCTCTTTACTTGTTTTGCTCAACCTCAGTGCAGCTTTTCACACCATTGATCATCATCTCCTGCTTGCTGGACTTGAGAACATTGTTGGAATAAAGGGAACAGCTCTCTCCTGGCTCAGGTCTTATTTGACTGATCGCTATCAGTTTGTTGATGTAAATATTGAGTTCACACTCTCTGAGGTAAAGTTTGGTGTTCCGCAAGGATCTGTCTTAGGCCCACTGCTTTTCTCTTTATATCTGCTGCCTCTGGGTGAAATTATACATAAACATGGTATTTGCTTCCACGGCTATGGTGATGATACACAGCTGTATATTTCAGCAAAGCCAGATGAGAGAGATCAGCTTAACAATGTTGAGAAGTGTGTAAAGGACATTAGACAGTGGATGCTTGATAACTTTCTTCTGCTCAACTCAGATAAGATGGAAGTACTTTTACTAGGACCACATGCAGCTAGAAGTAAACTTTCTGATTCTGTAGCATCTCTGGATGGTGTTTCTGTCTCAGTGTGTACAGCAGTCAAACACCTTGGTGTGATTATTGACCCGAGTCTTTCCTTTGAGTCTCACGTGAATAATATCACCAGGATCTCCTTCTTTCACCTTAGAAATATTGCTCAAATGAGAAATATGATGTCGTTACAGGATGCAGAAAAACTAGGAGATGCTTTTGTAACATCTAGATTAGACTACTGTAACGCTTTACTGTCTGGGTGTTGGAGTAAGTGCAGAAATAAGCTTCAGTTAGTTTAGAATGCAGCAGCAAGAGTCCTCACTAGATCTAGAAAATATGAGCACATCAGCCCTGTTTTAATCATCTACACTGCTCCCAATTACATCTCACACTGATATAAAATACTACTACTGACGTATAAAGCACTTAACGCTCTCACGCCGCAGTATCTGATTGAACTTCTGTACCAGTATGATCCTCCACGCCTACTTAGATCAAAAGGTGCAGGGTATTTTTTTGCTACCTCAAATAATGAAAACTACAGCAGGGGGCAGATCTTTCTCTTATAAACCCCACAGTTATGGAACAACCTTCCAGTCAGTGTTCGAGACCCAGACATTTGGTATTCAAGTTGAGGTTGAAAACGTATTTATTTAGTCAAGCCTTCCCACTTCGTCCAGGCCTGCCTCTGGATAGTGTTCTCTTCGACTGGAGGCCACTATGTGCAGCTGGGGGCGGTTTCTCATCAATGCCTTGGGTGGTTCCATTAAATTCCGGAGTAAGAACGGGCCCTTTGAGGATGGATTGGGCTGTAGTTAATGTCAACAGTCTGCTACATAGACTCAGGACTACTTTTCACTTCTGATCATCATCACTGTACCCCGCAACATTGTATATCTGCTATAAATGGACATTCGGTGCAACCCAGATGAGGATGAGGTTCCCTCTTGAGTCTGGTTCCTCTCAAGGTTTCTTCCTTATGCCATCTTGGGGAGTTTTTCCTTGCCACAGTCGCTTGTTCATCAGGGACAAACTTACTTATTAAGAACATCTTCACTTTTATTCACATTTTCCGTGTAAAGCTGCTTTGAGACGATGTTCATTGTTAAAAGCGCAATACAAATAAAAATAAATTGAATTGAATTTAACTGATCCGGCTAATTTTAGGCCAGTAAGTCTTATCAATGTGGACTGTAAGGTGTTGGCGAGAATTTTAGTGTCATGGTTAGAGAAGGTTCTTCCAAGTATAATCTATAAGGACCAAGTGAGCTTCATTAAGGGAAGGTAATCAGCCGATAATGTGAGAAGGCTAATTACTTCAGAAAACACCCCAATCGCGGCTATATCCTTGGATGCGAAAAAAGCTTTCGACATGGTGGAATGGGGCTTTTTGGCCGCAACTCCGTCGAATTTTGGGTTTGTTCATATATATATATATATATATATATATATATATATATATATATATATATATATATATATATATATATGTCCTGGGTTAGTTTATTATATAAGAATCTTAGAGCAGCAGTGATGACAAATGGTGTGACTTCCTAATTTTTTACAATTTCAAGAGGTACTCGTCAGGGATGCCCAATGTCCCCGTTATTATTCACAATGGTTTTGGAGCCTCTGGCCATTATGATCAGGGCAGACCCAAACATTATGGGAGTAAGGGGGGGTGGGGGAGGGGATAGAGCACAAGTTATTGTTATATGCGGATGATATTTTGTTGTTATCTCGTGATCCTCTTGAATCTCTACCTCCATTAATGAGTGTTATACAATTACATTCAAGAGTGACAATCTGAGGCTATGCCAATATCTAGAACATGTCACTCCCATACAGTGACCCAATTCAGTTTTAAATGGATTCCAAAAGGTATGACATACCTTGGGGTTAAACTAACACAGAACTTGGAGGATATAATGATGTTGAATTATGAGGCACTGCTGTCAAAGATAAAACACACCTGATACCTGATGTGAGATTGTATACTATTTCTTTTGAAATGGCTAAGCTGGCAGACAGATTCTGAGTTGGACTGGATCAAGATAGAACAGAAACTGGCCTCACCATTTCATCCCATTAATGTTCTTCCACAATGCTCTGGAGCTTAATGGGACTCAAATTCAGTGACAACGCACTCGAAACATGTTTGGAGCAAAATTCATAAACTGTGCAAGACATCACATTATAGACAGTCATATGCGTCATTATGGAGGAATCCTGAAATATGCATAGGTAAAGCCAGTGTGTTTTGGGAACAGTGGCATCTTAAAGGGGTAACTGTAATTGGTGATCTGTATGAAAATGAAGTTTTTTGTCATACTCTGAATTGGTGGAAAAATATAATATTAGGGGTCAAGGACATTTTTGGAAATATCTGCAGATTAGACACTGTGTCAAGAGCAAATCTAATACGAGTGATAACCCTGTTTATACCTATCTTCAGTTGCCACATGTAGTTCAGACTGCTTCTATGTGTTACAAATCAATGCTTAATGTAAATTCAGATACCCGTGAGAACCTGAGGACTATTTGGCAAAAGGACTTGAGGATTGATATCCATGAAAACGATTGGCTGTACATCATATCTAATGTGGGTAAGAACATAGGGGGTAATTCAATAATTACAAAGTAGTACATAAATATTATTATACACCATCTAGGCTTTACAAAACGGGTATAGCTGGAAATAATCTGTGCTGGAAATGTAAGGAAGAAAAGGGTACTTATTTGCATATGATTTGGGAATGTTCCTTAGTTCACCCACTTTGGTGTAAAATTCTGGTTGTAATGCAAGCGTGGATGGGATCCAACATACCTGTGGAACCACGACTATGCCTTCTGAGAGATAAATCAGTGGTACCCAACATAACAAAGAATGTGTTTACTCTAATTAAGATTAGTTGTATTACAGCTGCCAGGATGATTTTACACAATTGGAAATGCCCCAAAACCCCAGACTTGAAAGATTGGATTGATGGGATGATTGAAATTGCTTCGTACGAGAGCATGTTGGGGAGACTGCATAGTGAGGGAGAAATGAAGAAAACATGGGATCATTTCTGGCAACATATAAAAATGGTTTAAACAGTGTTGGGCAACGTTACTTTTAAAAGTAATGCGTTACAATATTGAGTTACTCCCCCAAAAAGTAACTAATTATGTTATATTACTTTTGCGTTACTTGTATCTCTTTCACGGCTTACAGGTGTAACAGGTGTAATATAGATAATTGCCATTAAGAAATAAGTTATATTAGGGCAAAAGACGTGTGGGCTGCACACCAGTGATGTGGAGGGAGAACATACCTTTCGCTGTCATCTCATAAAACTTCGTGCAATTCCGTAAATATGACCTCGTCCTCGTCTACATCATTCTCTGCTTCATCATCAGCTTGAAACATTCTAAACGCTTTTACAAAGTTCGCGCTATTATCGGTGACCGTGGCAGTTTATCTTCCCACAAAGAGCCAATGAGCTGTGAATTTGCTCTCTATCTCCGCTGTGATGGCATCGTACATGTGCCTCCCACGGAAAACTTTTATTCTGAGCAGTCCATAGAGCTGCAGTGGTGGAAAGTCGGCAAAGTTTTCTATATTTCTGTCTCCATTTCCATATATTCAACATTATACACACACACACACACACACACACACACACACACACACACACACACACACACGTGCTTTTATCATAATTGTATTCCACTGATAGAGACTAGTGGCTGAATGTGTAATAACAAAGATGATTATTGAATGCCGTGTTGATGTACTTTGAAGTTTGGACTGTTGAACAATAAAAAAAAGTTGAATTCTAAAAAAAAAATAAAAATTACATACCGTGCTTATGACCAGGTGTCCCAATTATTTTAGAAATATAGTATAATATATATATATACACACACACACACACACACACACACACACACACACACACACACACACACACACATTTACCGGCCACACACAGCAACTCAATGCATTTAGGCATGTAGACATGGTCAAGACGATCTGCTGCAGTTCAAACCAAGCATCTAGAATGTGGAAGAAAGGTGATTTAAGTGACTTTGAAGGTGGCATGGTTGTTGGTGCCAGACGGGCTGGTCTGAGTATTTCAGAAACTGCTGATCTACTGGGATTTTAACGCACAACCATCTCTAGGGTTTACAGAGAATGGTCCGCAAAAGAGAAAATATCCAGTGAGGCAGTTCTGTGGGCGCAAATGCCTTGTTGATGCCAGAGGTCAGAGGAGAATGGCCAGACTGGTTTGAGCTGATAGAAAAGCAACAGTAACTCAAATAACCACTCGTTACAACCGAGGTATGCAGAAGAGCATCTCTGAATACAACACGTCGAACCTTGAGGCGGATGGGCTACAGCAGCAGTAGACCACACCTGGTGCCACTCCTGACAGCTAAGAACAGGAAACTGAGGCTACAATTCGCACAGGCTCACCAAAATTGGACAATAGAAGATTGGAAAAACGTTGCCTGGTCTGATGAGTCTCGATTTCTGCTGCGACATTCGGATGGTAGGGTCAAAATTAGGCGTCAAGAACATGAAAGCATGGATCCATCCTGCCTTGTATCAACGGTTCAGGCTGGTGGTGGTGGTGTAATTGTGTGGGGGATATTTTCTTGGCACACTTTGGGCCCATTAGTACCAATTGAGCATCGTGTCCACGCCACAGCCTACCTGAGTATTGTTGCTGACCATGTCTATCCCTTTATTACCACAGTGTACCCATCTTCTGATGACTACCTTCAGCAGGATAACGCACCATGTCATAAAGCGCATCACCTTTGGGATGTGGTGGAATGGGAGATTCACATCATGGATGTGCAGCCAACAAATCTGCAGCAACTGCGTGATGCTATCATGTCAATATGGACCAAAATCTCTGAGGAATGTTTCCAGTACCTTGTTGAATCTGTACTTCTACTTAAGTAAATGATGTGTATATTTTTGCCACCTCTGCTCAAAACTCCAGATTTCTAGTAGTTCCTAGAATAGCAAAGTCCACTAAAGGCGGTAGAACATTCTCACATTTAGCTCCTAAACTCTGGAATAGTCTTCCTGACAGTGTTCGGGGCTCAGACACACTCTCCCAGTTTAAGTGCAGATTAAAGACGTATGTTTTTAGTGAGTTCTACACATAACACATCTCACATCATAACCTTGTGCTCCAGAACATCTGATCACATCACATTATCAACTTGTGCTGTTAATATCATGAACAGCAGCTACGCTAATTCCTCTCCACTGCTTCTCTTTCTCTCCCCATCCCGAGGCTTCCAGAGGTTGCTCCAGTTTTAGTAACGTCCCACCTCATTAAGATTGTGAATGTTGAGCTATTTTATGAGTTGCTCAGTAGCTCCTGGTTCCACAACGTCAACTGACTGTATAAGACTGTAGAAAGAACATCACTCATAATCACACACTCCAGTGCTCATGTTAGTTCTCACTCTCCAGTGTTCTGTAGTGTTTTAAGACTATAATCTACGGTGGCCGAGAAATGCAAAACACTAACAAATCAGAAAACATATTAATAAATGAGAAAACACTAACAAATCCGAAAACAAAAAACTCGAAAACACAACGACAATTGAGACAAAGTGGAAAAGGTAGGTATAGTTTGTAAAAAGAACACTTACTGATCATTGGACGAGACACCTGTCACTCAAGATATACAGAAAGTATAAAATCTTATAACTTTGTTTCTTGTACATGTGTAAAGTTCTCAGTTTACTTTAAACTATTTTTATTTCGATTAATGCACCTTTAAATATAAGAAAATAACAGAAGTAAACATAAGCAAGGAGAAAATGGAATTAATTCAAAGCTACTTTGAGGAAGGACATTCATATGCAGTGATGTTGGAGATGCTGCAGTATAACATGACAAAGATTTTAGTTTGTACACTTTTACACATACGCTCCAACTTTCTCCTGCTGCAGACTGTTATTTCAGACACTTTATGGTCTGATATCCATAACTGGCTTTAACCAAAGGTTCCCCATCTAAGAACTTTCACTGTAAAGGACATTATCTTTGGGCTTGTAATGAACAATAACAAAGACCACTTTCTTGTTATTAATATATTTCTGATAGGAAAATTTTATGTACATAAGTCGAAATACTTGAAAGTAAAACCAACATTTTTTGCATTTTATAATGAGTTTATTTCTTTTACAAAAGCCCTAAAAGTGATAAAAAAGAAAAATGCAATGAATCTTTCGTCCTTTATAGAAAAATATGATTTACAGAATAAACCATAGCCCTGTTTATTTTTATCCTTTTGTAAATTTAATTTAATTATATTATTATTGCTATTATTATTATTATTATAAATGTTATTTATTTATCTATTTTTTTTCTCTTTTCCCCCTAAATATATCTGTATATATTTGTATTTTCATGCACCTGTTTTGTGTATTGTAATGTAAAGTGTACTTGTTATTGCCATGTTGTTTGTATATGGCTAATTGCTTAATAAAAACATAAATGAAAAAATAAACATTTAAACATTTAAAAAGACTGTTGTACTTCCTGTATATCTTGAATGACAAGTGTCTTGTCCAATGATCGGTAAGTTTCCATTCACAAACTATACCTACCTTTTCCGGTTTGTCTGAATTGTCATTGTGTTTTTGGATTTGTTATTGTGTTTTGCACTTCTTCTCAGCCACCCTAATAATCACACTCTTGATGTCACCCAAATGAGGATGAGGTTCTGCTTTTGAGTCTGGTTCCTCTCAAAGTTTCTTCCTCATAACATCTGAGGGAGTTTTTCCTTCACCACAGTCTCCATGGTGCTCATCAGGGATAAACACACACCATTCACCTTCACTGTTATATTCTGTAAAGCTGCTTTGAAACAATGTGTGTTGTGAAAAGTGCAATAGAAATAAACTTGACTTGATATGTGTGTGAATATGTATGTGTGTTTGTGTGTGTTTATATATATATATATATATATATATATATATATATATATATATATATATATATTCCTAGTGAATAGGTATGTACAGTATATGTGTGTATGGGTATATATGACTGTGTGTTTGTGTGTGTGTATATATATGAGTGTGTGTGTATGTGTGTATGTGTATATGTGTGTATGTGAATACAGTGCCCTCCACAATTATTGGCACCCCTGTTTAAGATGTGGTCGTGGACTTCTAAAAATTCTCCTTTTTTTTTAAAACAACATAGAACCCAAATGCAAAAAAAGAGAAAAATCCAACCTTTTATTTAAGTACATTACTTTGGTGGTAAAAAAATCACACATTTAGAAGAAGAAAAAAACTTGAAATCATGTGTGCCACAATTATTGGCACCCCTGATGTTAATACTTTGTACAACCTCCTTTTGCCAACAAGACAGCACTTAATCTCCTCCTATAACATTTCACAAGATTGGAGAACACAGAGAGGATTTTGACCATTCTTTTTGCACAATCTTTCTAGATCATCCAGTGTCCTGGGTCCTCTTATGCACTCTTCTCTTTAGCTCGCCCCACAGGTTTTCGATTGGGTTGAGGTCTGGGGACTGAGATGGCCATGGGAGGACCTTGAGTTTGTGACTGCTGAACCACTTTTGTGTAGATTTTGCCACATGTTTTGGATCATTATCCTGCTGAAAGACCCAATGACGACCCATCTTCAGCTTTCTGGCAGAGGCCATCAGGTTTTTATTTAAAATATCCTGGTACTTCAAAGCGTTCATAATGCCATGCACCCTAACAAGGTTCCCAGGGCCTTTGGAAGAGAAACAGGCCCACAGCATCACAGATCCTCCACCATACTTCACGGTGGGCATGAGGTGCTTTTCGGCATACTCATCTTTTGTTTTACGCCAGACCCACTTAGAGTGTTTGTTGCCAAAAAGCTCAATCTTAGTCTCATCTGACCAAAGCACACGATCCCAGTTGAAGTCCCAGTACCGCTTAGCAAACTCCAGGCGTTTACGTTTGTGAGTGTTAGTGAGAAAAGGCTTTTTCCTTGCATGCCTCCCAAACAGCTTGTTGGCATGTAGAGAGCGTCTGATGGTTGTTTTGGAGACTCTGTGACCCCAAGATGCCACTCTTTGATGCAATTCTGTGACGGTGAGCTTGGGAAATTTTTTTACTTCTCTTACCATCCTCCTCACTGTGCGTTGTGGCAAGATAAACTTGGGACCTCTTCCAGCCTTGTTTGTCACTGTTCCAGTTGTTTTAAACTTCTTAATGATTCCTCTGACTGTAGATACCGGCAAGTTAAGGCGAGTGGCTATTTTCTTGTAGCCATTGCCTGACTTATGAAGGTCGACACACATCTGCCTTACTTGAATGGTGTGTTCTCTTGTCTTTGCCATGTTCACAAATGGGTAAGAGAATTAGGCCTCTGTGTCACATCATATTTATACCCCAGGGAAACAGGAAATCATGAATTACTAATTAAAAGTCCCTAGATACCCTGACCAACCTTAGCAACTATAGAAAAATATATAAAAAAAAATAAAAAATTAAATTTTTCAGAGGAATTGTTAGGGGTGCCAATAATTGTGGGACACATGATTTTCTTTTTTTTTTTTAAATGTATGATTTTTTTTACCACCAAAGTTATGTACTTAAATGAAAGGTTGGATTTTTCTCTTTTTTTGCATTTGGGTTCTATGTTGTTTAAAAAAAAAGGAGAATTTTTAGAAGTCCACGACCACATCTTAAACAGGGGTGCCAATATACTGTATATGAGTGTGTTTGTGTGTGTGTGAGTATATGTGTGTGAATATGTATGTGTATGTGTATATATGACTGTGTGTTTGTGTGTGTCTATATGTGCGTATAATGATAATGATGATGATGATGCTGTACCTGAGTATCCATCCAGGTCTAGGTCTCCCGTGGCGCACACCGTCATGCCAAACATGGAGTCGTAGGTTCCGTTGAGGCGGATGGGTCGCGCCTCGTCCCAGTGTCCCGTGGGGTTCAGGAACACATAAACCGCCCCCCCAATCTCTGCCTTACGGTCAAAGAAGTTTGGGGCGCCAACAATTAAATCTGTCCACCTGCACCAGTGTGTGTGTGTGTGTGTGTGTGTGTGTGTGTGAGTGAGAGAGAGAGAGAGAGAGAGAGAGAGAGAGAGAGATGTGTTAATTTGTGTGTTAATTTTCTGTTGATCATTATCATTTCAACAAATGAAATACAATCTGTGATAACAGAGGGGTGGAGCAACTGGGTCCTGTCACACCTATGATGCACCCTCCACCCCTCTGATCCCCCCCACCCCTCTGATGGTGTTTGTGCCTTACCCATCCATGTTAAGGTCTGTGGTAGAGACGGAGTAACCGAACGAAGACGCTAGCTCCTCTCCCCACAGGATGAACTCGGGGATGAGACGGTGAGCACTGTCCTTCTTCAGCATCATCACTGCACCAGTGTGATTAGCACGAGGTGCTCCAGCTATGAACGTTAGCTCCGAGTGTTGCATCACTCCTTTAGCCGAGTCCACCGAGAAACCTGAACATGGATTAGCATCGCAATCAGAGGAGTCTCACACCATCACCAGTTGCCTCATGTTCACCTTACTCAGGGTTGTACATGCATTATGATCATGCGACCCAACAGGCGTGCCCTTACAGAGAGAACTACACAGTTCATGTTCAAACAGTACTCATGCTAAACACACTCTGAACCCCACTAGCATTGTGCTTACCATGTCCAATAATGCGAGTCTTATGCTTACTTAATGTTATGTTAATGTTAATACTTATGTTAATGCCACACTAATGCTAAACACTTGCTAACAACATGCTAACAGCATGATCTTGTAATTGATGATTTTGTAATTGGAATGATAACTGAGGGAACAAAAATACTGTTACCGTAGTGTCTCTGACATCCAGACCTGTGCGTGTGTGCATGAAAAATTCAATAATAAACAGGACTAGGAACAGGAAGCAGTGCGCTAACTGAGCGACCGTGGCTGGTGTTGAGCCATTTTCAACTTAACATGCAACAATAATCCCAAGAACATTCTAATGTTATGCTTATGCTATGTTTACTGTACTCTAACACAATGCTAACTCTATGAATTACCATCACACCCCTGCTACACACACAATACATATCACCATGGTATGCTAGCACAGCGCTAGCTGTTTAGTAAGTATATACAAACCACCTAGCTAGCATGCTAACCAGCTACAGACTGAGGTTGTAAGCACATAAATGTTAGCAATATAGCAAAGGGTTACATCTGTTTACACTAAGGTTAGCGCTTGCACACCACTGTGAGGAGAACCACAACCGCCAAACCTTCAGAACACACATGCGCGCACACAAAAACCTACACTAATACCATACACACAAAAAAACCTACACTAATGCTACACACACACACACACACACACACCAACCTACACTAATACCACACACACACACAAACCTACACTAATACCATACACACAAAAACCTACACTAATGCTACACACACCCACACACGCACCAACCTACACTAATACCATACACACACCCACACACACCTACACTAATACCACACATACACACACAAACCTACACTAATACCACCCCCACACACAGAAACCTACACTAATACCACACGCACAAAAACCTACACTAATGCTACACACACACACACACCAACCTACACTAATACCATACACACACACACAAACCTACACTAATACCACATGCACAAAAACCTACACTAATGCTACACACACACACACACACACACACACACACACACACACACAGAAAACCTACACTAATGCTACACACACACACACCAACCTACACTAATGATACACACACATCAACCCACACTAATATCATACACACACCAACCTACACTAATACCACACACACACAAACCTACACTAATGCCACCTACACTTATGCTACACACACATACACACAATAAACCTACACTAATGCCACACACACACACACACACACACACACACACACACACACACACAAACCTACACTAATACCACACGCACAAAAAAAACCTACACTAATGCTACACACACATACACACACACACACACACACACACACACACACACACACACACACACCTACACTAATATTATACACACCCACACACCCACACCCACACAAACCTACACTAATACCACACGCACAAAAACCTACACTAATGCTACACACACACACACACACACACACACACACACACACACACACACACACCAACCTGCACTAATACCAAACACACACACACACACAAACCTACACTAATACCACATGCACAAAAACCTACACTAATGCTACACACACACACACACAGAAAAACCTACACTAATGCTACACACACACACACACACAACACACACACACACTAATACCACACACAAACCTACACTTATACCACACACAAACACACACACCAACCTACACTAATGATACACACATCAACCCACACTAATATCACACACACACCAACCTACACTAATACACACACACACACACACACACACACACACACACACACACACAAACCTACACTAATGCTAACTACACTTATATACACACACATACACACAATAAACCTACACTAATGCCACACACACACACAAACCTACACTAATACCACACGCACAAAAACCTACACTAATGCTACACACACACACACACACACACACACACACACACACACACACCAACCTGCACTAATACCAAACACACACACACACACAAACCTACACTAATACCACATGCACAAAAACCTACACTAATGCTACACACACACACACACAGAAAAACCTACACTAATGCTACACACACACACACACACACACATACACACACACACACACAAACCTACACTTATACCACACACAAACACACACACCAACCTACACTAATGATACACACACATCAACCCACACTAATATCACACACACACCAACCTACACTAATACACACACACACACACACACACACACACACACACACACACACAAAACCTACACTAATGCTAACTACACTTATATACACACACATACACACAATAAACCTACACTAATGCCACACACACACAATAAACCTACACTAATACCACACGCACAAAAACCTACACTAATGCTACACACACACACACACACACACACACACACACACACACACACACACACACAACCATACACTAATACTATACACACCCACACCCACACACAAACCTACACTAATACCACATGCACAAAAACCTACACTAATGCCACCCACCTACACACAAACCTACACACACACACACACACACACACACACACACACACACACAAACATACACTAATGACACACACACACACACACCTACACTACTGCCACACACACCAACCTGCACTAAGTCTACACACAGAAGAACACAAACCTACACTAATGACAGACACACATCTATTACAGACACACATCTATTACAGACAAACACTAAACTTTGTCACACAAACCTAAGTAGCTATTTTGCGCTACATCATGTGCTGTGGGTCGTTTGGACGGTTCCAGGGTTTTATACACCAACGCGTCCTCAATTGCACTCGCCATGAACAACAGCCCTAAACATGGGGAGGGGGGCAGGGGTAAAGGAATGGGGCGAAAGAAAAGAGAAAAAGAAAGAAAACATGCAGGTGTAAGATGGAATGGTGTAACTTGAACTTGATCGGCTGCTGATGTAGAGGGCGTGGATCGAAGGGGTCCGTTATGAGTGGGCAGGGCTCAGCAGGGTAGGTGGGCAGGGCACCCCAGGGTAGGTGGGTGGGGTGCCTGTAAGACAGTGGGAGGGGTCATGCAGTTCCTCTACACAGTGTGTGGGCCTCCGGTAACCCAGGTAACTCGTACCCAGGTAGCTGTGATACGGGAGAGGAATTAACGCTGCATTCAACTGTTTCTCATCCGCCACCTCATACGGCCCGTCGTCATAGTAACCCAAATCCAACAGTGTCTGGTTTAGCAGCTGTACACGCATCTCACCTGGAACACACATACCGGTAAGCACACACACACATACACACACAAACTCATACTGACACACACACAGCGAAACACACAAACACTCAGAAATAGACACAATGATTATTGGACATAAGTGACTGGTGGTGACAGTGTGTGTGTGTGTGTGTGTGTGTGTGTGTGTGTGTGTGTGTGTGTGTGTGTGTGTATTTCTGTGTGTGTGAGAGTGACTGTTATAGTGGGTAAGACTGTGTGTGTGTGTGTGTGTGTGTGTGTGTGTGTGTGTGTGTGTGTGTGTAAGTGTGTAAGCTTCCTGTTATTGATTTGTTTGCCGGAAATTTTGTGTTTGTGTCTGCGTTAAAATTTTTTAATTTTTTTCTCTCTCATCGCTTAAAAATCTCAAAATATTGTTTTGAATTCCTGTATTCACTATTTTCTCTAGAGGTATGGTCGTAATTTCTCTGCCAATGGCAAACGTGCAGCTCATTCAGTGTGTGAAGTGTGACATGTTTAGTCAGTCTTTCTCCGTCACTAGTGATAATTTTCAGAAGTAGTGAGTGGGAGAGCCGTCCAGGTTCTGCAGGGGAAATTCTGGATGCCCTAGGTCGAGTTCCCTGACTCCGGCATTAGAGCCCTGCAGCGGGGCGAGTGGGTGATGACTCAACGGCATACTCTCAATGCCAAAGCTAACGCTAAGGCTCGCCCACGGGAGCACAATTCTTCTCTGTTTCACGTGTCCAACAGGTTGCTCTCCTCAGTGAAGCACCCGCTGAGAAACCTGAAAGAACTCTGTTTATAGGAGACTCTGAGGCATGTGAGATTAGCAAGGCCTTTAGGGGCACCAGCAGCACAGGTCAGGTGTATACTGGGAGCCAGGGTGCCAGACATAGCAGGTCAGCTTAGGTTTTTAGGAAAGCACAAGTTCTCTAAGATAGTTTTTTACATACAGTGAGGAAAATAAGTATTTGAACACCCTGCTATTTTGCAAGTTCTCCCACTTAGAAATCATGGAGGGGTCTGAAATTGTCATCGTAGGTGCATGTCCACTGTGAGAGACATAATCTTAAAAAAAAAAAATCCAGAAAACACAATGTATGATTTTTTAACTATTTATTTGTATGATACAGCTGCAAATAAGTATCTGAACACCTGAAAAAGTCAGTGTTAATATTTGGTACAGTAGCCTTTGTTTGCAATTACAGAGGTCAAACGTTTCCTGTAGTTTTCACCAGGTTTGCACACACTGCAGGAGGGATTTTGGCCCACCTCCACACAGATCTTCTCTAGATCAGTCAGGTTTCTGGCCTGTCGCTGAGAAACACGGAGTTTGAGCTCCCTCCAAAGATTCTCTATTGGGTTTAGGTCTGGAGACTGGCTAGGCCACACCAGAACCTTGATATGCTTCTTACAGAGCCACTCCTTGGTTATCCTGGCTGTGTGCTTCGGGTCATTGTCATGTTGGAAGGCCCAGCCTCGACCCATCTTTAATGCTCTAACTGAGGGAAGGAGGTTGTTCCCCAAAATCTCGCAATACATGGCCCCGGTCATCCTCTCCTTAATGCAGTGCAGTCGCCCTGTCCCATGTGCAGAAAAACACCCCCAAAGCATGATGCTACCACCCCCATGCTTCACGGTAGGGATGGTGTTCTTGGGATGGTACTCATCATTCTTCTTCCTCCAAACACGTTTAGTGGAATTATGACCCTAAAGTTCTATTTTGGTCTCATCTGACCACATGCCTTTCTCCCATGACTCCTCTAGATCATCCAAATGGTCATTGGCAAACTTAAGACGTGCCTGGACATGTGCTGGTTTAAGCAGGGGAACCTTCCGTGCCATGCATGATTTCAAACCATGGCGTCTTAGTGTATTACCAACAGTAACCTTGGAAATGGTGGTCCCAGCTCTTTTCAGGTCATTGACCAGCTCCTCCTGTGTAGTTCTGTGCTGATTTCTCACCTTCCTTAGGCTTATTGAGACCCCACGAGGTGAGATCTTGCATGGAGCCCCAGTCCGAGGGAAATTGACAGTCGTGTTTGGCTTCTTCCATTTTCTAATGATTGCTCCAACAGTGGACCTTTTTTCACCAAGCTGCTTGGCAATTTTCCCTTAGCCCTTTCCAGCCTTGTGGAGGTGTACAATTTTGGCTCTAGTGTCTTTGGACAGCTCTTTGGTCTTGACCATGTTAGTAGTTGGATTCTTACTGATTGTATGGGGTGGACAGGTGTATTTATGCAGCTAACGACCTGAAACAGGTGCATCTAATTTAGGATAATAAATGTAGTGGAGGTGGACATTTTAAAGGCAGACTAACAGGTCTTTGAGGGTCAGAATTCTAGCTGATAGACAGGTGTTGAAATACTTATTTGCAGCTGTATCATACAAATAAATAGTTAAAAAATCATACATTGTGATTTCTGGATTTTGTTTTTTTAGATTATGTCTCTCACAGTGGACATGCACCTACGATGACAATTTCAGACCCCTCCATGATTTCTAAGTGGGAGAACTTGCAAAATAGCAGGGTGTTCAAATACTTATTTTCCTCACTGTAGGAGCTAATGATATACGCCTTCGACAGTCAGATGTTACTAAGAGTAATATTATAGAGGTGTGTAAATTAGCGAAGACAATGTCTGATACAGTAATATGCTCTGTAACCATCTAAATGCAGCATGTCGATGTACCTTACAGCAGGTTAGGGTCGCTGAACTGCTAGATGCCCAAGTGGTGCTCCAAAAACAATGTGGGCTACATAGATAATTAAAGCAAATTTGAGTGCAAGGCTGTTCAGCCTGTTAGGGCGGGACGGTATCCATCCCACTCGGGAAGGTGCTGCTCTCATTTCTTGTAGTATAGGTCATCAGAACAGTATAGTTAACAAGTGACTGTCCAGAACCAAGCCCAGGGAGCAGACAGACAGGCTAAACCGACCGTCTGCTAGCTACACAGAGTCGTCACTCAGGATAAACCAAATTGAGACTGTGTCTGCCCCCAAGCGAAACCAAAATGTAGAAATTTTCAGAAACTATTTTTAAGTAACCTGATTAACATTAAATAAAATAGGACTGAAAGCGCAGCAGCACCTCTGATCTAAAGATAGGATTGTTGAATATTAGATCTCTCACATCACATCAGCACAGTGGCAAAATGAACAGGAAATAAAAGCACTGCACTCACATGCACACCATCAATTAGTAGTAATGATTTCATGAACTTTTTTAATAATAAAGTTAAAAAAACATCAGGCAAGAAATCCAGACGATTAAAATAAATCCAAACTATTTTATAAGTAACCCTGTAGACAGCAGTTTCATCATAACAGACCATCAATTACAAAGTTTTACTCCTATTCAAGAGAACGACTTCATTTCATTTATTTCCTCATCAAAATCATCAACCTGCATTCTCAATCCCTCCCTACAAGTTTCCTCAAACAGATCATTCCAGAGGGAATTAAACCTGTTTTAAAATAATAAACTCTTCTATTAGCACTGGTTTTGTACCTAAATCCTTCAAACTGCAGTATCAACCCCCTAATTAAGAAACCTGACCTTCACCCTGTCAGCTGTCCAACTACAGTCCAATATCAAACCTCCCCTTTATCTCCAAGATTCTAGAAAAGGTTGTAGCACAGCAGTTCTGCTCACATCTACTGAGGAACAACATTTATGAAATGTATCAGTCAGGATTTCGGCCTCATCATAGCACAGAGACGGCGCTAGTTAAGGTGGTAAATGACTGTTATTGGCCTCTGATCAGGGTTTTGTCTCTTTACTTGTTTTGCTCGAACTCAGTGCAGCTTTTCACACCACTGATCATCATCTCCTGTTTGCTGGACTGGAGAACGTTGTTGGAATAAAGGGAACAGCTCTCTCCTGGCTCAGGTCTTATCTGACTGCTCGCTATCAGTTTGTTGATGTAAACGGTGAGGAGTACATGCAGAAATAAGCCTCAGTTAGTTCAGAATGCAGCAACAAGAGTCCTCACTAGATCTAGAAAATATGATCACATCAGCCCTGTTTTAATCATCTACACTGCTCCCAATTACATCTCACAGTGATTATAAAATACTACTACTGACGTATAAAGCACTTAACGCTCTTACGCCGCAGTATCTGAGTGAACTTCTGTACCAGTATGATCCTCCATGCTCCAGTATGATAAAAAGGTACAGGCTATTTGTTGGTACCTCAAATAATGAAGACTACATCAGGGGGTAGATCTTTCTCTTATAAACCCCACAGTTATGGAACAACCTTCCAATCAGTGTTTGAGACAGTGTTCATTGTTAAAAGAAAAATACAAATAAACATGAATTTAATTGAATTGAATTAAGCAAGAGTGAGTGAGTGAGTGGTGGTGAGTGAGTGAGTGAGTGTGTGAGTGAGTGTGTGAGTGAGTGAGTGAGTGAGTGTGTGAGTGAGTGAGTGTGTGAGTGAGTGAGTGAGTGAGTGTGTGAGTGAGTGAGTGAGTGAGTGAGTGAGTGAGTGAGTGAGTGAGTGAGTGTGTGGCTGTGTGAGTAGGTTTGTGTCTATTTCTGTGTGTGTGTGTGTGTGTGTGTGTGTGTGTGTGTGTGTGTCTGTGTGTGTGTGTGCAGATGTGTGACTCAAACAGGATGTAGTTGTTGTGTTATGATATGATGTGTATGATCCTGTGTTGTTGTACTGTTATGATATTGTATACGATGTGGTGTAGTGTTATAATGTGATGTGTAAGTTGTGTTGTTGTAGTTTGTGTAGATGTGTGACTCAAGCCGAATACACACCTTTCCAGTTGTAGGTCCCTGGAGCTCCAAACAGGATGTAGTTGTTGTCGGGTGTGAAGCTGGCCGCCAGTCCTTGCTGACAGAAACCAAACTGCTCATGACCTTGAGGACGACCTTCACAGAATTTCCACTCTCCTCCGTCTAGGTCGTCTCTCTCACTCAGGTCTTCACTTAGCACGTAGCATCTGCCAATCGGATCGCGAGTTTCAGATGGCTGATTCACACGCTGCCGCAGTTCATATAGGTGAGCGCACGTCTGAGTACAAACCAAAAACTACAATCAGAGTGTACATCACCACACACACACACTCACGTGTCATCTGGGTCACGTGCGCTTCAGATCATCTTCAGTCAGATAAAGATTTCCATGAAAAACCCAAATTGCATACTCACAATACACACTCACAATACATATTACACATTAATGTGTCACTTTCTTCACATGAACATCAGCACAATCATCTCCATGAAGAACACACTCACATTACACACTACACGGAAACACAATACACATATACTGATTCGATACAAACACAAACCATTTCTATAAATAATACAGGAAATGTTTACCAGCACTTTCCCCCCGATGCCCTGACTCTTCACCGTCACCCCCAGCCACTGGTTCTCCTTACTCTCTCTGTCCACACTCACTGACACACACACACACACACACACAGAAATTATTTAAATTCCAGTTTTAAACGTGGAGATCTCATGTTTAAATGTGTTCTATGTATTAGTATGTGTAGTTCTGTTATAATTGTGTGTTTTATGTTGTAATGTGTGTGGTTGTGTTGTGTGTAAGTGTGTGTGTGTGTGTGTTGTTTTGCAAGTGTATTTAGTCATGTGTGGTGGTGTGTTTATATTTAGTGGTAAGTGTGTAGCTGTGTTGTAAGTGTATAGTTGTTTGTTTGTGTAGTTCTGTTGTAATTCTGACCATCTCCATCGATGTCGACTCGCTCGCAGTCAAACTCCTCAGCTGTGATTGGACAACGATACAGTGCACCTGTGTGTATGTGACGCAGGTGACCAAGACCTCGAGCTTGTGGCGCCCCCACCAGGATCCTACAGAAGCATCACACACACACACACACACACACACACACATATACATACACACATTTAGATGAACAAAGTGATGAAAAATTAGCAAGTCAAAAGCGTGTGTGTATGTGTTTGTGTGTATGTTTGTGTGTGTGTTTGTGTATTATCTTATGGAGAAAACTTTCAGGTCTTGCCGTACTTAATGGTTATTTATATATGTAAAGAGTCACCGCTGCATCCTTATTTGGGCGTTCAGTGCTGAGGAGCGCTATTTTAAAAATACACACAGCTCATGTCCGAGTCACACTTTCAGCTGTGATACACAATAAACACTACACAATAAACACACCGCACAATAAACTCTACACAAACACTACACGATCGACACCACCAAACAAACACACCACATAATAACAAAACACAATATACTACACACAACAAACACACCTCACAATTGCAATACACAATAAAAAACACACAAAAAACACTACACAATGTTGGCTACAGAGGAAGAGAAACATTGTAGTAGTAAAAATACTTAATTTAATAACACAGACATGTTCAAAAGTCTTTACTCAAACCAGGGTCATAAAAGTGCTAGTCAGACCCTCCTGTGACATGTAAAAGAAGAGAAGACCTCTGAGAGAGATGTGTGAGAGAAGAAGTTGTGTGAGATAAGAGAAAACATGTGAGAGACGTGTGAGGTGACAGAGAGATGTGAGTGAGAGAGATGTGTAAGGTGAAAGAGTTGAGACATGAGATTAAAGAGAGACACGTAGGAGAAGATAGGCGTGCGAGAAGAAGGACATGCGAGAGAAGAAAGACGTGTGAGAGAAGAGAGGCATAGAGGCGTGCGAGACCTGTCACAGAAGAGAGACGTGTTAGTGAAGAGAGACATGTGAGAGATGAGAGACGTGTAAGATAAGAGACGTGTGAGAGATGAGAGATGTGAGAGAAGAGAGACGTGTAAGAGATGAGAGTGTGAGAGAAGAGAGCGTGTTACAGAAGAATGATGTGTTACAGAAGAGAGACGTGCTAGACAAGTGAGAGAAGAGAGACGTGTGAGAAAAGAGAGACGTGTGAGAAAAGAGACGTGTGAGAGAAGAGGC
>NC_060902.1:146144-171144 GCF_014805685.1 Silurus meridionalis
ATAACTCCATACCTCATCATAACCCCGCCCCATCATAACTCCATACCTCATCATAACCCCTCCCCATCATAGCCGGACTTCATCATAACCCCGCCCCATCATAACTCCATACCTCATCATAACCCCTCCCCATCATAACTCCATACCTCATCATAACCCTTCCCCATCATAGCCTGCACCTCATCATAACCCCGCCCCATCATAACCCCATACCTCATCATAACCCCTCCCCATCATAGCCTGGACCTCATCATAACCCCCCCATCATAACTCCATACCTCATCATAACCCCTCCCCATTATAGCCCGGACCTCATCATAACCCCCCCATCATAACTCCATACCTCATCATAACCCCTCCCCATCATAACTCCATACCACATCATAACCCCTCCTCCATCATAACTCCATACCTCATCATAACCCCTCCCCATCATAACTCCATACCTCATCATAACCCCTCCCCCATCAAAACTCCATACCTCATCATAACCCCTCCCCAATCATAACTCCATACCTCATCATAACCCCGCCCCATCATAACCCCGCCCCATCATAACACTATACCTCATCATAACCCCGCCCCATCATAACCCCATACCTCATCATAACCCCTCCTCCATCATAACCCCATACCCCATCATAACCCCGCCCCATCATAACCCTTCCCCATCATAACCCCATACCTCATCATAACCCCTCCCCATCATAACCCCTCCCCATCATAACCCCATACCCCATCATAACCCTGCCCCATCATAACCCCACCCCATCATAACCCAATACCCCATCATAACGCCAACCCATCATAACGCCATACCTCATCATAACTCCATACCCCATCATAACCCCGCCCCAACATAACCCTATACCTCATCATAACCCCGCCCCATCATAACCCCATACCTCATCATAACCCCGCCCCATCATAACCCCATACCCCATCATAACCCCCATCATAACCCCTCCCCCATCATAACCCCATACCTCATCATAACCCCGCCCCATCATAACCCTATAGATATAGATATCTATCTATCTATGGATCACAAACTACCTGACAGGAAGTACGTGCAACTGGGGGACTGCAGGTCTGACACGATAGTCAGCAGTACAGAAACGCTGGAAGGGACTTGGTTCTGTTCACCCTGTACACATTGGACTTTTATTTAAAACTCAGACTCCTGCCACGTCTGGACATACTGGTGAAGAAGGTGGGCTTGGTTGTGGGCTCAGAGCTGCACAGCCTGACATCAGTAACAGAGATGTGACAGTGATGTCACTGCCCTGCTCCACTGACAGACTGAGGAAGTCGTTCCTTCCCCATACCATGCGGCTCTTTAATTACACTCAGGGGGAAAAAGTCAGTGCTGACATTCGTCACTGTTCTTTTACTGTATCACACACTGTATCACACACTGTATCACACACTGTACACTATTCACCTCAACACTCCGGCTTGCACAGGACTCTTTAAAACACTATCTATCTGAACTCAGTTATAAAACATGAGTGTAAAGATTAGTGAACAGTGTGTGTGTATGTGAGAGAGAGAGAGAGAGAGAGAGAGAGAGAGAGTGTGTGTGTATATATATATATATATATATATATATATATATATATATATATATATATATATATATATATATATATATATATATATATATAGAGATCTGAGTGAAGTGTGTTTCTGGCTCAAGCTGTTTTACTGTAAACCACTGACACAATCAATCTCATACTGTTTCCTAAACTATTGAATATACACTTCTCCCTACACCCTAATCCCTACACACACACACACACACACACACACACACACACAAACACACACACACACTACTCCCTACTCCTAATCTCCACTTCCTACCACCTAATTCCTATTTACTACCCCTAATCCCCCACACACACACACACACACACACTCACTACCCCTAATCCCTACACACACACACACACACACACACATACACACACACAAACACACACACACACACACTACTCACTACCCCTAATCCCTATTTACTACCCCTAGTCCCTACTCACTACTCACTACCCCTAATCCCCACTTCCTACCCCTAATCCCCACTTCCCACCCCGTAATCT
Source organism: Silurus meridionalis (assembly GCF_014805685.1). Lineage (NCBI taxonomy): Eukaryota > Metazoa > Chordata > Actinopteri > Siluriformes > Siluridae > Silurus > Silurus meridionalis. The sequence goes on from NC_060902.1 coordinate 148,247, forward strand.
CTACTCACTACCCCTAATCCCCATTTACTACCCCTAATCCCTACCACTACCCCTAATCCTACACACTACCCCTAATCCCTACACACTACCGCTAATCCCTACACACACACACACACTACTCCCTACCCCTAATCCCTACACACTACTCACTACCCCTAATCCCTACTCACCACTCACTACCCCTAATCCCCACTCCCTACCCCTAATCCCCACTCACCACCCCTAATCCCCACTCCCACCCCTAATCCCTACTCACTACCCCTAATCCCCACTCCAATTAGGGGTAGCCCCTAATCCCTACCACTCACCCCTAATCCCCACTTCCTACCCCCAATCCCTACACACTACCCCTAATCCCTACAAACCACTGCTAATCCCTACACACCACTCACTCACCCCTAATCCCTACTCACTACCCCTAATCCCATCTCCCTAACCCAAACTCCCTACTCACCACCCCTAATCCCTACTCACTACTACCTACCCCATAATCCCCACTCCCTACCCCCAATCCCTACTCACCACCCCTAATCCCTACACACTACTGCTAATCCCCACACACTACTCACTACCCCTAATCCCTACCACTCACCCCTAATCCCATCTCCCTAACCCAAACTCCCTACTCACCACCCCTAATCCCTACTCACTACTACCCACCCCATAATCCCCACTCCCTACCCCTAATCCCCACTCACTACCCCTAATCCCTACACACCACTCACTACCCCTAATCCCTACACACCACCACTACCCCTAATCCTCACTCACTACCCCTAATCCCCACCCCTAATCCCTACTCACCACTCACTACCCCTAATCCCTACTCACTCACTCACTACCCCTAATCCCCACCCCTAATCCCTACCACTACCCCTAATCCCATCTCCCTAACCCAAACTCCCTACTCACTACTCACTACCCCTAATCCCTCACTCACTACTCCCTACCCCTAATCCCCACTCCCTACCCCTAATCCCTACTCACTACCCCATAATCCCCACTCCCTACCCCTAATCCTACACACTACTGCTAATCCCTACACACTACTCACTACCCCTAATCCTCACTCACTACTCCCTACCCCTAATCCCTACCCCTAATCCCCACTCACTACCCCTAATCCCCACTTCCTACCCCTAATCCCTACTCACTACCCCTAATCCCTACACACACACACACTCACTACCCCTAATCCCTACACACTCACCGCTCATCCCTACACACCACCGCTCATCCCTACACACTACTCACTACCCCTAATCCCTACTCACTACTCCCTACCCCTAATCCCTACCCCCTAATCCCTACCACTACCCCTAATCCCCACTCCCTAACCCCTACTCTTTTTCACTTCTCCCTAATCCCTACACAATACTCACTAATCCTTCCTTAATACACCCTACTCACTCCTCACTCCTTCTTCTTCCCTGTCAGGGCTTGAACTAGAGTTGTGTGTGTAATATGCAGGAGCCCCAGCAGTGACAGGAAAGTGAGTGTGAACTCAAACACAGAAACACACTCAGAAATAGCAAATATATATATATATATATATATATATATATATATATATATATATATATATATATATATATATATATTTAAATGTCAAAAGGATAAATACCAAAAACTCAGTTCCCCAAAAAAGCAACAAAAGGCAGAGAAAACTCACACAACCAAGGAAGGAAAAATCTCACAATCTTTTCATGAACTACTGAGAAATACTTTCTCTCTCTCTCTCTCTCACTCACACACACACACACACACACACACACACACACACACACACACACACACACGAACAAACAATCAAACAAGACAAACAACAACATAACAAGGAAAGACTTACACTGGACACCTTGAGAAAAAGCAGGAGACTCAACCATGGTCCACAAAACACACAAGGGAACATAAACACATTTAGACTAACAAGACAGGTGGAAACTACAGAAGCTAATAAGGGGACACAATGGCGTCATCTGGTGAAAAAAACAGGAACTACAAAGAAATAAAAAACGAAAAGCCAGAAATGAAACTAGAAACCCTCCAGGTCCTGACAACTCCCTACTTAACACACTATTCCCTACTCATTTAGATTTAAATTTGTGCTTTGAGTCTCCAGCAATGAATAAATCTACACTGGTACACTGGATTACAAATTTAATATAAATCAGACTACAACTCAACTCAACTCAAGTCAAGTTTATTTCTATTGCGCTTTTCACAACAGAAATTAACAGTGAAGGTGAATGGTGTGTGTTTATCCCTGATGAACAGCCGTGGCAACTGTGGCAAGGAAAAACTCTCTTAGATGTTATGAGGAAGAAACCTTGAGAGGAACCAGACTCAAAAGGGGAACCCATCCTCATCTGGGTGACATCAAGAGTTTGATCATAAATCTTTCAACAATACAGAACACTGGAGAGTGAGAACTAACATGATTACTGGAGTATAAGATTATAAGTGATGTTCTTTCTGCAGTCTTATACAGTCTATATGGTTATAAAACCAGGAGCTACTGAGTAACTCATAAAATAGCTCAACATTTGTGATCACCACAGATCCAGCATCAGCTTCTCCATGCCAGAGCCTTTAAACACTCCAGGAGGTCCAATGTCAAAACTCCACACATGAAGTGGGATCCAATTGGCGCTGATACATCTCTAGATGGTTCGGGATGTTTGTGGGCATCTACTTTGTTAAAGGTCCATAATCTTCATGAGGTGGGACTGGAGCTGGAGCAACATGAGGATGCCTCGGGATGGGGAGAGAAAGAGAAGCAGTAGAGAGAAATTAGCGTAGCTGCTGTTTATGATATTAACAGCACAAGTTGATAATGTGATGTGATCAGATGTTCTGGAGCACAAGGTTATGATGTGATGTGTGTTATGTGTAGAACTCTCTAAAAACATACGTCTTTAATCTGCACTTAAACTGGGAGAGTGTGTCTGAGCCCCGAACACTGTCAGGAAGACTATTCCAGAGTTTAGGAGCTATATGTGAGAATGTTCTACCACCTTTAGTGGACTTTGCTATTCTACTACTAGAAGCCCAGAGTTTTGAGATCTGAAGGAGCGTGATGGATTGTAGCGTGTTAGAAGACTGGAGATACATGGAGATAAACCATTTAATGCTTTATAAGTAAGAAGCAGTAGTTTGTAGTGGATTCGAAACTTAACAGGAAGCCAGTGTAGGGATGAGAAGATTGGAGTTATATGGTGATATTTTCTTGACCTCGTGAGAACTCTTGCTGCTGCATTCTGAACTAACTGAAGCTTGTTTATTAATGACGCAGGACATCCACCTAGTAATGCATTACAATAGTCTATTCTGGAGGTCATAAACGCATGGACGAGCTTCTCTGCATCAGATATAGACAACATGTTTCTTATCTTAGAAATATTTCTAAGGTGGAAGAAGCTGTTTTTGTAACTTGGGTGATATGATTATTAAAAGACAAGTTGCTCTAAAATAACTCCCAGGTCTTTTACTGTAGAACTAGTGGTTACAGAACATCCGTCTAAATGCAGGTTGAGATGCTGGAGCTTCTGTGTACTGGTTTTTGGGCCAATGAGCAAAATCTCAGTCTTATCAGAATTTAATAGTAGAAAGTTCTGGGTCATCCAATCTCTTATTTCCTTAACACACTCAGTTTTCCGAGCTAATTGAGTGTATCGCCTGGTTTAGATGAGATATATAGCTGGGTATCATCAGTGTGACACTGGAAGCTAATTCCATACCTTCTAATAATATTTCCTAAGGGAAGCATGTATACTGTGAAAAGCAGGGGTCCTAGAACTGAACCTTGTGGCACGCCATAATTTACTTGCATTAGCCTGGATAGCTCTCTATTTAAATCTATGAAATGGTAACGATCGGACAGGTAGGATTTAAACCAGCTTAATGCCTGTCCCTGAATGCCGATGTAATTCTGTAAGCGATCCAGGAGGAGATCATGATCTATAGTGTCAAACGCAGCACTAAGATCTAGTAAAACTAACAGCGAGATGAAGCCTTGGTCTGAAGCTAAAAACAGGTCATTAGTGATTTTAACTAGAGCCGTTTCTGTGCCATGATGGAGCCTGAAACCTGACTGAAACTCCTCAAAGATATTGTTCTCTTGTAAGTGGGAACAGAACTGGGCAGCGACAATCTTTTCTAAAATCTTACACATAAATGAAAGATTTGAAATTGGTCTGTAATTCGATAGCGTGTTTGGATCTAGATTAGGTTTTTTAATGAGGGGCTTAATAACTGCTAACTTGAGTGGTTTAGGGACGTGACCTAACGATAGTGAGGAGTTAATAATATTGAGAAGAGGCTCACCAGCTGTATATAACACTTCCTTCAGTAGATTTGTTGGAATGGGATCTAACTGACATGTTGTTGATTTGGTTTTGGTGATAAGATCATTCAGCTCTTCCTGTCCTGTACATGTAAAACATTGTAGATGTGGAGTTTTAGGTGAGATTGGATCAGGAGAAGCTGTCAAAGGTTGGACCTCTACAATTTTTTTTCTAATACTATACATTTTTTCAGTGAAGAAATTCAAAAAGTCCTCACTACTAAACTGTGATGGAACACATTTTTCAGATCCTTGATTTGTAGTTAATTTAGCAACTGTACTGTAAAGGAACCTGGTGGTTCTTTGGTGGTCTAGTGGTTAGGATGCGGCACTCTCACCGCTGCGGCCCGGGTTCGATCCCCGGTCAGGGAACCAACCCCAGCTATTAGGGTTTCACAAGCCCTAGTGCCGGTCCCAAGCCCGGATAAATGGGGAGGGTTGCGTTAGGAAGGATATCCAGCGTAAAACGTGCCAAATCAAACATGCGGATGGTCCGCTGTGGCGCCCCCTAATGGGAGAAGCTGAAAGAAAGTTTTTACTGAAAGGGAACCTGGGATTGTTTTTGTTGTTTTCTATGAGTTTGCTCTGATGTTCAGCTCTAGCAGCTTTTAGCATCTGTCTGTAGCTGAGCATACTGTCTTTATACGCAATTCTAAATACCTCCAATTTAGTTTTCCTCCATTTTCTCTCCAGATTACGTGTTGTTCTCTTGAGGGCATGCGTATGACTTTTATACCAAGGTGCAGGTGTTTGTTCTCTAACCTTTTTTAACCGGATGGGGGAAATGGTGTCTAATGTGCTAGTGAGGATAAGGTCTATGTTGTTAGCCATTTTATCAAGATTATTAGTAGTTATGGGTTTAGTGAGAAATTGAGATAAATCAGGCAGGTTATTTATGAATCTGTCCTTAGTGGTTGGAACAATAGTCCTACCAGGTCGATAACATGGTGCAACACGGCTAATCTGCTCTACCGGTAGTGTGTACAGTATAAGATAATGGTCTGTGATGTCATCACTCTGAGGTAAAATATCTATATCAGTGACATCTGCTCCGTGGGATATTATTAAGTCTAATGTGTGGTTAAAGCGATGAGTTGGTCTGGTGACGTTTTGTTTAACCCCAAAAGAGTTTAATAAGTCGACAAATGATAATCCTAGAGCATCGTTTACATCATCTACATGAATATTAAAATCTCCTACAAGCAGCACTTTATCAAAATCGATCACAAGATCTGAAAGAAAACAAGCAAACTCTTGAAGAAAATCAGCGTAGGGCCCTGGGGGTCTGTACACAGTGACCAGAGCGAGAGACAGTAGGGGGTTTCTATGTATGTCTGAAAGCACAATTTCAAGAACGAGCACTTCAAATGATTTAAAACTGAATCCTAGTCTCTGACTAACATTAAGAGAGGCACTAAAAATGGTTGCTACACCCGATGTCTTACCAGTCAGATGGTGTGAAGTATCCTGGAGATGTTATCTGATAGCACTGCTGCTCCAACTCTGCTGGGGTGCAGGCCATCAGGGCAGAAGAAATTTAGACGCTCCCAGAAACAGTTCTAGTTATTAATAAAGAGAAGTTTATGTTCTCGACACCATGACTGTAACCATTCATTTAGAGCTAAAAGTCTACTAAACTTCTCAGCCCCTCGCTGGTAAGTGGGAAGAGGTCCTGACACAATGATCCTCGTTGTGGGCGATGTGCTGCGTACCGTCTCCACCAGGATCCTTAAATCCATCTTTAAGATCTCTGTTTGCCTCAGCCTGGTGTCGTTCGTTCCAGCATGAAGAACAACAGCTCTGAAGTTCTCGTTCAGGATCACGGGTACCTGCGCAGCGACATCGAGAACACAAGCACCAGGAAAACAGCGAGTGTACACCTTACCTTTGGATCCGGTAGCGCGGACATGCCGGACGATGGAATCTCCAAGAATCACATTGTCGCGTTCCGTCTCGCGGAGAGGGGCGAAGCGGTTCTCGGTCGAGATCTCGAAGGGTGCTGGTGGTGGTGGGGAGACATCCTCGAATGGGGCTTGGCTCGTGTCTCAACTCTGTTGAGATAATTTTTTTTTATATATATATATATATATATATATATATATATATATATATATATATATATATATATATATATATATACAAAGACAAAGCAAACCTGAAAAAGTGTTTTGAAGTGTTTGAGTTAGATGAAGGTCTTCACATGTCGATAATCAGGGACTCCACTGTTCGGACATCTAGGGGAAGTTCATTCCACCACCTCGGTGCCAGAACAGAGAAGATCCTTGAAGTGTACTTACCTCTCATTCTAAGAGAAGGTGGTACCAGTGGAGCAGTGCTGGAGGATCTCAGACAGTGTGGTGCAGTGCGAGATGTGATGAGGTCACTGAGGTAAGATGGTGCTGGTCCATTTTTTAATTTGATATGTGCAGCTACTAGAAGCCAGTGGAGGAGCAGCAGTGGGGTGGTGTGGGAGAACTTGGGCAGATTGAACACAAGTCGTGCAGCTGTGTTTTGGATCATTTGCAGTGGATGAATAGCGTTCAGGGGAAGACCTGCCAGCAGAGAGCTGCAGTAGTCCAGTTTTGAAATCACAAGAGACTGAACAAGAACCTGGGCAGCCTGTATGGACAGAAACAGTCAAATTCTTCTGAAAGTAATGAGAAATTGCTTTATTTTATGTGCAAACGTGACTCCATGATGTGGCGGTTGAACAAGTAGATTTGAGAATTTAATGTCTGATCTGAGAAACGCTCCAAAGATACTGAGAAAAACTTTAACCATTTTGCAATCGAGGACTTATGCAATGATCTAATGCAGGGCTGCTCACACTTTTTCTTCTTGTGATCTGCATTTAAAATGCCCATGTGAAAAGGATCTATTCATTACAAAATTCTAAATATATATTTATTTATATAGAATGCATGTACTTTACATATTCATGTTACTGTAACTTGTATCACTTCCAGATGATCATCAGCTCTGGTGGAACTGTATAAGGACTTAATCTTCTATTGTGAAAAGGCAAAATCTAATAAATAAGTGAAAGTCACTGAGTGCGCTAGTTTTATAGGAGCTCGCACGTGTTGCACATGCGTGATGGCACCAGTGTTAGAGGAGATCTCAGACTTTTATTAAATGCTACGTGATCTACCCTCACTATATATATACTATCTGATGATGTTTGGGATGGAGTGTCTGATTCTTCTGCTCTTTTGGAATATTTAATGAGAATATTTTTATGAGCATGAAATAATCTGAATAAAATTCATAAAACCTCAAGAACATGTTTAATTAGCATTTATTCACACAAACCCATTAAAACACACACACACACACACACACACACACACACACACACACACACACACACATTATTATTATTCTATATTATATATAACAGTTATTCTAGCATCAGCGTGCAAACAATAACATTATTAAAGAAGCCGAATGAATTCCATCAACTTGTGATTCAGTAACTGATTCATTATATTCATAAAACTCATGTTAAATAAAGATGTAAACAATAAACACAAATATGTTTACCTTCAAAACAAAAACAGAATTAATTCACCACACACACACACACACACACACACACACACAGCTTTTATTAGTAAATTCTTTCATTTTCCACACACATCACGTTATTTACAAAAATATATAAATCTCTAATCTGAATTCTGAGCGGTGTTTAGGCGGTGGACCACGCCCTCTGGTGGGCGTGGCCAATACTGCAGTGTTTCTATGTGTACTTTCAGTGTTTTTATTGTAATATTATCAAGAAAACAAAGAAATAAGTTAAAAAAAAATAATAATGTAAATAAATCAAACAGAAAAGATCGGACTTCATCACACATCCAAAGGCATTCAGTTCATTTTATATTCATATTTTTCTCATATTTAGCATTATATTTATATTATTATTATTATATAAACCAAATTATATAAAATTATGTATATAATCTCTTCATTTCATTATTTTATTTATCTAATGCTCTATTGTTCATATTTACATGTATATTTATATATAATGTGTCAGTTATAATAAACATGTGTGCTGAAGCAGCTCTGGTTCCTGGTCTGGGTTTAATTCCAAATTCTATCTGTTTATATTGATCATTACTGATTATTTATTTTTCAGGTGAAAGGGATTAAGGGATTGTTCTTTCTAAGAAAAGGCCCTCTGAGGATGGAACATGAAACACCTGAAACATCCCATAATATTCTCACAGAGGTGACCTTCATGTAACTCCACTGGGTACTGAGATCCAGCAACACAAGACCTTTATCACCACTAATGAAAGGCCATGATAAGTAACACACACACACACACACACACACACACACACACATACACACATACACACACACACACACACACACACACACACACACACACATACATACATACATACACACATACACATACACACACACTCAGCCATAGTTGTAGGTGAAGTTGTAGCTGCTGGGCTCTTTGGGAATTGGGGGTGGAGCCTCAGGGATGTTGATGTTCTCCAGGTCCAGGAGGCGGAGCTTCATTTCCATGCTAATGAGTGTGTCGAGGTCACTGCGGGTCAAATCACTGCACATCTCCTTCCCCATTAACACACTGAGTCCATCCATCCATATACAGTACTGCGCACACATAAGAGTGATGTATAAGAGTGATGTGCGTGTAACATAAGAGTGATGTATTTCCTGCCTGCTGATGATAAATAAATAATTAAATAAATGATGAAAGAATTTGAGACAAACCTCATATTTACTCGGAGCCACGAAATTCAGAGCCTCATCAGGATCATAGAGTATAGAGAAGGCCAACTCCAACACATCCTACACACACACACACACACACACACACACACACACACACACACACACATTAGATTATTTATAATTATAGATTAAAATAGTCTATACATTTTGTTTTACAGAGAGTGTGTGTGTGTGTGTGTGTGTGTGTGTGTGTGTGTGTGTACCTTGTTTTGTTTGAGTGCACTTTTCTCCTTCATGTGTGGACAGTCTTTTCCCGTCACCACTGATTTAATGTCACACACTGAAACTGAACACAGAAAATGTACAGAATTAAATAATATTGTATTGTAATACATTTGGTTTGTTTTAGTTTTAGTTGTGTAATGTTGTTTATTTTAGCTTGTATAGATGTTGTGCTGAATGTTGTGTAGTGTTGTGTACTTTAGTTTATAAAGATTTTGTTGTCCTGAATGTTGTGTAGTTTGGTTTGTATGGATTTTGTTGTCCTGAATGTTGTGTAGTGTTGTGTAGTTTGGTTTGTATGGATTTTGTTGTCCTAAAATGTTGTGTAGTGTTGTGTAGTTTGGTTTGTATGGATTTTGTTGTGATGAATATTGTGTAGTGTTGTGTAGTTTGGTTTGTATGGATTTTGTTGTGCTGAATGTTGTGAAGTGTTGTGTAGTTTGGTTTGGATGGATTTTGTTGTGCTGAGTGTTGTGTAGTGTTGTGTAGTTTGGTTTGTATGGATTTTGTTGTCCTGAATGTTGTGTAGTTTGGTTTGGATGGATTTTGTTGTGATGAATATTGTAGTGTTGTGTAGTTTGGTTTGTATGGATTTTGTTGTCCTGAATGTTGTGTAGTTTGGTTTGTATGGATTTTGTTGTGATGAATATTGTGTAGTGTTGTGTAGTTTGGTTTGTATGGATTTTGTTGTGCTGAGTTTGTGTAGTGTTGTAGTTTGGTTTGTATGGATTTTGTTGTCCTGAATGTTGTGTAGTTTGGTTTGGATGGATTTTGTTGTGATGAATATTGTGTAGTGTTGTAGTTTGGTTTGTATGGATTTTGTTGTCCTGAATGTTGTGTAGTTTGGTTTGTATGGATTTTGTTGTGATGAATATTGTGTAGTGTTGTGTAGTTTGGTTTGTATGGATTTTGTTGTCCTGAATGTTGTGTAGTTTGGTTTGTATGGATTTTGTTGTGCTGAGTGTTGTGTAGTGTTGTGTAGTTTGGTTTGTATGGATTTTGTTGTGCTGAGTGTTGTGTAGTGTTGTGTAGTTTGGTTTGTATGGATTTTGTTGTGCTGAATGTTGCATTGTGTTTATTGTGCAGTGTGTGTCTCTTTGAGACTGTATCAGTTGTGTATTTAGTTGTGTAATGTTGTTTATTTTAGCTTGTATAGATGTTGTGCTGAATGTTGTGTAGTGTTGTGTACTTTAGTTTATAAAGATTTTGTTGTCCTGGATGTTGTGTAGTTTGGTTTGTATGGATTTTGTTGTCCTGAATGTTGTGTAGTGTTGTGTAGTTTGGTTTGTATGGATTTTGTTGTGCTGAATGTTGTGTAGTTTGGTTTGTATGGATTTTGTTGTGCTGAATGTTGTGAAGTGTTGTGTAGTTTGGTTTGTATGGATTTTGTTGTGCTGAGTGTTGTGTAGTGTTGTGTAGTTTGGTTTGTATTGATTTTGTTGTCCTGAATGTTGTGTAGTTTGGTTTGGATGGATTTTGTTGTGATGAATATTGTGTAGTGTTGTGTAGTTTGGTTTGTATGGATTTTGTTGTCCTGAATGTTGTGTAGTTTGGTTTGTATGGATTTTGTTGTGCTGAATGTTGTGTAGTGTTGTGTAGTTTGGTTTGTATGGATTTTGTTGTGCTGAGTTTCGTGTAGTGTTGTGTAGTTTGGTTTGTATGGATTTTGTTGTCCTGAATGTTGTGTAGTTTGGTTTGGATGGATTTTGTTGTGATGAATATTGTGTAGTGTTGTGTAGTTTGGTTTGTATGGATTTTGTTGTCCTGAATGTTGTGTAGTTTGGTTTGTATGGATTTTGTTGTGATGAATATTGTGTAGTGTTGTGTAGTTTGGTTTGTATGGATTTTGTTGTCCTGAATGTTGTGTAGTTTGGTTTGTATGGATTTTGTTGTGCTGAGTGTTGTGTAGTGTTGTGTAGTTTGGTTTGTATGGATTTTGTTGTGCTGAATGTTGCATTGTGTTTATTGTGCAGTGTGTGTCTCTTTGAGACTGTATCAGTGAATACGTTGTGAATTGAATTTGTCCAGTACAGTGTAACTTTGGTTAACATTAGCACCACGTTGGTTACATAAAAAACACTTTAGTTCCTAAAGTAATTGTGTAATTGTGAGTTTTTGAGTGTCTTACTTTTATCTGTGAGCATTTCAAAAGGCACCTCCCCCTGAGGAGACTCGTCCACGTCTCCATAATGCAGAACTTTATGGTTCAGAGATAAACGACAAAACCAAAACTTCTCTGAAAACCAAAGAGTTAAAACTCATTTCATTCTCAATTCTGATGCAGTGTAGAACAGAAGCAATAAATATAAACCCTACAGTAATATTAATAATAATAATAGTAATAATAATAATAATAATAATAATAATAATAATAATAATAATAAGGATGGAGACCTTGTCTGCGTCGGTGAGCGAGTTTCCTGAAACAGCTTCCATCACACAGCCGGTTTAATCTCTGCTGTTTAATCAACTCCAAAATCTCTGGCTGAATCCTTTCACGCAGCTCACTGTAGCCCACACACAAACACAAACACACAAACACAAAAACAAACAGACACACAAACACAAACATAAACAAACACAAACAGACACACAAACACAAACACAAACAGACACAGACACAGAGGGGGTGTTTTAGAGGGGTGTGTGGTTATAGAGGGTGTGTGTGGTTATAGAGGGGGTGATTATAGAGGGTGTGTGGTTATAGAGGGTGTGTGGTTATAGTGGGGTGTTTGGTTATAGTGGGACGTGTGGTTATAGATGGGTGTGCGGTTATAGAGGGGGTGTGGAGGGGTGTGTGGTTATAGAGGGGTGTGCAGTTATAGAGGTGTGGTAACAGTGGGGTGTGTGGTTATAGAGGTGTGTGGTTATAGGGGTGTGTGGTTATAGAGTGTGTGGAGGGTGTGTGGTTATAGAGGGTGTGTGAAGAGGTGTGTGGTTATAAAGGGTGTGTGGAGGGTGTGTGGTTATAGAGGGTGTGTGGTTATAGAGGGTGTGTGGAAGAGTGTGTGGTTATAGAGGTGTGTGGTTATAGAGTGTGTGTTTATAGAGGGTGTGTGGAGGGTGTGTGGTTATAGAGTGTGTGGAAGGTGTGTGGTTATAGAGGGTGTGTGTGGTTATAGAGGTGTGTGGAGGTGTGTGGTTATAGAGTGTGTGGAAGGGTGTGTGGTTATAGAGGGTGTGTGTTTATAGAGGGTGTGTGGTTATAGAGAGGTGTCTGGAGGGTGTGTGGAGGGGTGTGGTTATAGTGTGTGGTTATAGGGGTGTGTGGTTATAGAGGGTGTGTGGTTATAGAGGGTGTGTGGTTATAGAGGGTGTGTGGTTATAGAGGGTGTGTGGTATAGAGGGGTGTGGTTATAGAGGGTGTGTGGAGGGTGTGTGGTTATAGAGGGTGTGTGGTTATAGAAGGTGTGTGGAGGGGTGTGGTTATAGAGGGTGTGTGAAGGGTGTGTGGTTATAGAGGGGTGTGGTTATAGAGGGTGTGTGGAGGGTGTGTGGTATAGAGGTGTGTGGTTATAGAGGTGTGTGGAGGTGTGTGTGGTTATAGAGGGTGTGTGAGGGTGTGTGGTTATAGAGTGTGTGGTTATAGAGGGTGTGTGAGGTGTGTGGTTATAGAGGGTGTGTGGTTATAGAGGGTGTGTGAAGGGTGTGTGGTTATAGAGTGTGGTTATAGAGTGTGTGGTTATAGAGGGTGTGTGGTTATAGGGTGTGTGGAGGGTGTGTGGTTATAGAGGTGTGTGTGGTATAGAGGGTGTGTGGTTATAGATGGGTGTGTGGAGGGGTGTGGTTATAGAGGTGTGTGGTTATAGAGGGTGTGTGGTTATAGAGGGTGTGTGTGTGGTTATAGAGGGTGTGTGAAGGGTGTGTGGTTATAGAGGGTGTGTGGTTATAGAGTGTGTGAAGGGTGTGTGGTTATAGAGGGGTGTGAAGGTGTGGTTATAGAGGGTGTGTGGTTATAGAAGGTGTGTGAAGGGTGTGTGGTTATAGAGGTGTGTGGTTATAGAGGGTGTGTGAAGGGGTGTGGTTATAGAGGTGTGTGGTTATAGAGGTGTGTGTGGTTATAAAGGGGTGTGTGGTATAGAGGTGTGTGGTTATAGAGGGGTGTGTTATAGAGGTGTGTGAAGGGTGTGTGGTTATAGAAGGGTGTGTGGTTATAGAGGTGTGTGGTTATAGGGGTGTGTGGTTATAGGGGTGTGTGGTTATAGAGGGGTGTGTGGTTATAGAGGGGTGTGTGAAGGGTGTGTGGTTATAGAGGGTGTGTGGTTATAGAGGTGTGTGGTTATAGAGGTGTGTGGTTATAGAGGGGTGTGGTTATAGAGGGTGTGTGAAGGTGTGTGGTTATAGAGTGTGTGTGGTTATAGAGGGGTGTGTGAAGGGTGTGTGGTTATAGAGGGGTGTGTGGTTATAGAAGGTGTGTGAAGGGGTGTGGTTATAGAGGTGTGTGGTTATAGAGGGGTGTGTGTTATAGAGGTGTGTGTGGTTATAGAGGGTGTGTGGTTATAGAGGGGTGTGTGGTTATAGAAGGGGTGTGAAGGGTGTGTGGTTATAGAGGGGTGTGGTTATAGAGGGTGTGTGAAGGGTGTGTGGAGGGTGTGTGGAAGGGTGTGTGGTTATAGAGGTGTGTGGAGGTGTGTGGTATAGAGGTGTGTTATAGAGGTGTGTTATAGAGGGTGTGTGGTTATAGAGGTGTGTGAAGGGGTGTGGTTATAGAGGGTGTGTGGTTATAGGGGTGTGGTTATAGGGTGTGTGGTTATAGAGGTGTGAAGGGGTGTGGTTATAGAGGGGTGTGGAGGGGTGTGGTTATAGAGGGTGTGTGGTTATAGAGTGTGTGGTTATAGAGGGTGTGTGGTTATAGAGAGGTGTGTGTGGTTATAGAGAGGTGTGTGGTTATAGAGGGGTGTGTGGTTATAGGGTGTGTGGAGGGTGTGTGGTTATAGAGGGTGTGTGGGGTGTGTGGTTATAGAGGTGTGTGGTTATAGAGGGTGTGTGGTTATAGAGGGGTGTGTGGTTATAGAGGTGTGTGGTTATAGAGGGTGTGTGGTTATAGAGGGGTGTGGTTATAGAGGTGTGTGGTTATAGAGGGGTGTGTAGTTATAGAGGGTGTGTGGTTATAGAGGTGTGTGTGTGGTTATAGAGGTGTGTGGTTATAGAGGGTGTGTGGTTATAGAGGGGTGTGTGGTTATAGAGGGTGTGTGAAGGGGTGTGGTTATAGAGGTGTGTGGTTATAGTAGGTGTGTGAAGGGTGTGTGGAGGGTGTGTGGTTATAGAGGGGTGTGTGGTTATAGTAGGGTGTGTGAAGGGGTGTGGTTATAGAGGGGTGTGTATAGAGGGTGTGTGGTTATAGAGGGTGTGTGGTTATAGAGGGTGTGTGAAGGTGTGTGGTTATAGAGGGTGTGTGGTTATAGAGGTGTGTGAAGGGTGTGTGGTTATAGAGGGTGTGTGGTTATAGTAGGGTGTGTGAAGGTGTGGTTATAGAGGGGTGTGGTTATAGAGGGTGTGTGGTTATAGAGGGTGTGTGAAGGGTGTGTGGTTATAGAGGTGTGTGGAGGGTGTGTGGTTATAGAGGTGTGTGGTTATAGAGGGTGTGTGAAGGGTGTGTGTGGTTATAGAGGTGTGGTTATAGAGGTGTGTGTGGAGGGTGTGTGGTTATAGAGGGTGTGTGGTTATAGAGGTGTGTGGTTATAGAAGGTGTGAAGGGTGTGTGGTTATAGTAGGTGTGTGAAGGGTGTGTGGTTATAGAGGTGTGTGGTTATAGAAGGGTGTGTGGTTATAGAGGTGTGTGGTTATAGTAGGGTGTGTGAAGGGTGTGTGGTTATAGAGGGTGTGTGGTTATAGGGTGTGTGGTTATAGAGGGTGTGTGGTTATAGAGGTGTGTGGTTATAGAAGGGTGTGTGGTTATAGGTGTGTGGTTATAGAGGTGTGTGGTTATAGTAGGGTGTGTGTGAAGGGTGTGTGGTTATAGAGGGTGTGTGGTTATAGTAGGTGTGTGTGAAGGGTGTGTGGTTATAGTTATAGAGGGTGTGTGGTTATAGAGTGTGTGGTTATAGAGGTGTGTGGAGGGTGTGTGGTTATAGAGGGTGTGTGGTTATAGTTATAGAGGGTGTGTGAAGGGTGTGTGTGGTTATAGAGGGGTGTGGTTATAGGGTGTGTGGTTATAAAGGGGTGTGTGGTTATAGAGGGTGTGTGGTTATAGAGGGTGTGTGAAGGGTGTGTGTGGTTATAGAGGGGTGTGGTTATAAAGGGGTGTGTGGTTATAAAGGGGTGTGTGGAGGGTGTGTGGGTATAGAGGTGTGTGGTTATAGAAGGTGTGTGAAGGGTGTGTGGTTATAGATGTGTGGTTATAGTAGGTGTGTGAAGGGGTGTGGTTATAGATGTGTGGTTATAGTAGGGTGTGTGAAGGTGTGGTTATAGAGGGTGTGTGGTTATAGAGGGTGTGTGAAGGGTGTGTGGTTATAGAGTGTGTGGTTATAGATGTGTGGTTATAGTAGGTGTGTGAAGGGTGTGTGGTTATAGATGTGTGGTTATAGATGTGTGGTTATAGAGGGGTGTGTGGTTATAGTAGGGTGTGTGAAGGGGTGTGTGGTTATAGAGGGGTGTGTGGTTATAGAGGGTGTATAAGTCTCACATGATAGGAGCAGAGTGGAAGTCATCCTGGTTTAGTCTCTCAGAGTGTCTCAGCCTCAGGATCTCTGAGTAACTCAGACTGTAGAGCTTCACCTTCAGCTGATCCAGAGTCAAAGGCTTCATTGCTAACACACGCACAATCTGCTCCCGGACTACCTGCATCACCTGCACACACACGCGCGCGCCCACACACACACACACACACACACACACCCCATCATCACCCTCAACATCACCCCATCATCACCCCATCATCACCCCATCATCACCCCATCATCACCCTCAACAACAACCCCATCATCACCCTCAACATCAACCCCATCATCACCCCATCATCACCCTCAACATCAACCCCATCATCACCCTCAACATCAACCCCATCATCACCTCAACATCACCCTCAACATCACGCCCATCATCACCCTCAACATCAACCCCATCATCACCCCATCATCACCCTCAACATCAACTCCATCATCACCCTCAACATCAACCCCATCATCACCCCAACATCAACCCCATCATCACCCCAACATCAACCCCATCAACACCCTCAACATCAACTCCATCATCACCCTCAACATCACCCCATCATCACCCTCAACATCAACCCCATCATCACCCTCAACATCAACCCCATCATCACCCCATCATCACCCTCAACATCAACCCCATCATCACCCTCAACATTAACCCCATCATCACCCTCAACATCAACTCCATCATTACAACCCCATCATCACCCTCAACATCAACCCCATCATCACCCCAACATCAACCCCATCATCACCCTCAACATCAACCCCATCATCACCCTCAACATCACCCCATCATCACCCTCAACATCACCCCATCATCACCCTCAACATCAACCCCATCATCACCCTCAACATCAACCCCATCATCACCTCAACATCACCCCATCATCACCCTCAACATCAACTCCATCATCACCCTCAACATCACCCCATCATCACCCCAACATCAACCCCATCAACACCCTCAACATCAACTCCATCATCACCCTCAACATCACCCCATCATCACCTCAACATCAACCCCATCATCACCCTCAACATCAACCCCATCATCACCCCAACATCAACCCCATCATCACCCTCAACATCACCCCCATCAACAACCTCAACATCACCCCATCATCACCCTCAACATCAACCCCAACATTAACCCCATCATCACCCTCAACATCAACTCCATCATTACAACCCCATCATCACCCTCAACATCAACCCCATCACCACCCTCAACATCAACCCCATCATCACCTCAACATCACCCCATCATCACCCCAACATCACCCCATCATCACCCTCAACATCACCCCATCATCACCCTTAACATCACCCCATCATCACCCCATCATCACCCTCAACATCAACCCCATCATCACCCTCACAACAACCCCATCATCACCCTCAACATCAACCCCATCATCACCCTCAACATCAACCCCATCATCACAACCCCATCATCACTCAACATCAACCCCATCATCACCCTCAACATCACCCCATCATCACCCTCAACATCACCCCATCATCACCCTTAACATCACCCCAACATCACCCCATCATCAACATCAACCCCATCATCACCCTAACATCACCCCATCATCACCCCATCATCACCCTCAACATCAACCCCATCATCAACCCCATCATCACCCTCAACATCAACCCCATCTTCACAACCCCATCATCACCCTCAACATCAGCTCCATCATTACAACCCCATCATCACCCTCAACATCAACCCCATCATCACCCTTAACATCAACCCCATCATCACCCTCAACATCACCCCCATCAACAACCTCAACATCACCCCATCATCACCCCAACATCAACCCCATCATCACCCTCAACATCAACCCCATCATCACCCTCAACATCAACCCCATCATCACCTCAACATCAACCCCATCATCACTCAACATCACCCTCATCATCACCCTCTACATCACCCCATCATCACCCCATCATCACCCTCAACATCAACCCCATCATCACAACCCCATCACCACCCTCAACATCAACCCCAACATCAACCCCATCATCACCCCATCATCACCCTTAACATCAACCCCATCACCACCCTCAACATCACCCTCATCATCACCCTCAACATCAACCCCATCATCACCCTCAACATCAACCTTATGTGAAGGGGTGTGTGGTTATAGAGGTGTGGTTATAGAGTGTGTGGTTATAGAGGGTGTGTGGTTATAGTAGGGTGTGTGAAGGGTGTGTGGTTATAGAGGGTGTGTGGTTATAGAAGGGTGTGTGGTTATAGAGGTGTGTGGTTATAGTAGGGTGTGTGAAGGGTGTGTGGTTATAGAGGTGTGTGGAGGGTGTGTGGAGGGTGTGTGGTTATAGAGGTGTGTGGTTATAGAAGGGTGTGTGAAGGGTGTGTGGTTATAGAGGGTGTGTGGTTATAGTAGGGTGTGTGAAGGGTGTGTGGTTATAGAGGGGTGTGGTTATAGAGGGTGTGGTTATAGAAGGGTGTGTGGTTATAGAGGGTGTGTGGTTATAGAGGTGTGTGAAGGGGTGTGGTTATAGAGGGTGTGTGGTTATAGTAGGGTGTGTGAAGGGTGTGTGGTTATAGAGGGTGTGTGGTTATAGAGGGTGTGTGGTTATAGAGGGTGTGTGGAGGGTGTGTGGTTATAGAGGGTGTGTGGTTATAGAGGGTGTGTGGTTATAGAGGTGTGTGGAGGGTGTGTGGTTATAGAGGGTGTGTGGTTATAGAGGGTGTGTGAAGGGTGTGTGGTTATAGAGGGTGTGTGGAGGGTGTGTGGTTATAGAGGTGTGTGGTTATAGAGGTGTGTGGTTATAGAAGGGTGTGTGAAGGGGTGTGGTTATAGAGGGTGTATAAGTCTCACATGATAGGAGCAGAGTGGAAGTCATCCTGGTTTAGTCTCTCAGAGTGTCTCAGCCTCAGGATCTCTGAGTAACTCAGACTGTAGAGCTTCACCTTCAGCTGATCCAGAGTCAAAGGCTTCATTGCTAACACACGCACAATCTGCTCCCGGACTACCTGCATCACCTGCACACACACACACATGCACACACACACACACACACACACACCCCATCATCACCCTCAACATCACCCCATCATCACCCCATCATCACCCCATCATCACCCCATCATCACCCTCAACATCAACCCCATCATCACCCTCAACATCAACCCCATCATCACCCCATCATCACCCTCAACATCAACCCCATCATCACCCTCAACATCAACCCCATCATCACCCTCAACATCACCCTCAACATCACGCCCATCATCACCCTCAACATCAACCCCATCATCACCCCATCATCACCCCAACATCAACCCCATCATCACCCTCAACATCAACCCCATCATCACCCTCAACATCAACCCCATCATCACCCCAACATCAACCCCATCAACACCCTCAACATCAACTCCATCATCACCCTCAACATCACCCCATCATCACCCTCAACATCAACCCCATCATCACCTCAACATCAACCCCATCATCACCCCATCATCACCCTCAACATCAACCCCATCATCACCCCATCATCACCCTCAACATCAACCCCATCATCACAACCCCATCACCACCCAACATGAACCTCAACACCAACCCAACATCAACCCCATCAACACCCTCAACATCACCCTCAACATCAACCCCATCACCACCCTCAACATCACCCTCATCATCACCCTCAACATCAACCCCATCATCACCCTCAACATCAACCTTATCATCACCCTCAACATCAACCCCATCATCACATTCAACATCAACCCCATCACCACCTCAACATCAACCCCATCATCACCCCAACATCACCCCATCATCACCCCAACATCACCCCATCATCACCCTCAACATCACCCCATCATCACCCCATCATCACCCTTAACATCACCCCATCATCACCCCATCATCACCCTCAACATCAACCCCATCATCACCCCATCATCACCCTCAACATCAACCCCATCATCACAACCCCATCATCACCTCAACATCAACTCCATCATTACAACCCCATTATCACCCTCAACATCAACCCCATCATCACCCTTAACATCACCCCAATCATCACCCCAACATCAACCCCATCATCACCCCATCATCACCCAATACATCAACCCCATCATCACCCTCAACATCAACCCCATCATCACCCCAACATCAACCCCATCATCAACCCCATCATCACATTCAACATCAACTCCATCATCACCCTCAACATCACCCTCAACATCACCCCATCATCACCCCATCATCACCCTCAACATCAACCCCATCATCACAACCCCATCACCACCCGAACATGAACCTCAACACCAACCCAACATCAACCCCATCATCACCCTTAACATCAACCCCATCACCACCCTCAACATCACCCTCATCATCACCCTCAACATCAACCCCATCATCACCCTCAACATCAACCTTATCATCACCCTCAACATTAACCCCATCATCACCCTCAACATCAACTCCATCATTACAACCCCATCATCACCCTCAACATCAACCCCATCATCACCCTCAACATCAACCTTATCACCACCCACACTCACACACACTCACACACACTTACAGTCACAGACTCAATCACACACACAAACACACTCTCTCACACACTCAGTCACACACTCAGTCATACACACACACACACTCTCTCTCTCTCTCTCTCTCTCTCTCTCTCTCTCTCTCTCTCTCTCTCTCTCTCTCTTTCTCTCACACACACACACACACACACAAACACACTCTCTCTCTCACACACACTCAGTCATACACTCACTCATATACACACACACACACACACATGCACACACATGCACACTCATGCACACTCATGCACACTCATGCACACTCATGCACACACTTACAGTCACAGACTCAATCACACACACACAACACACTCTCACACACACACTCAGTCACACACTCAGTCATACACACACACACACACTCTCTCTCTCTCTCTCTCTCTCTCTCTCTCTCTCTCTTTTCTCACACACTCACCCATACACACACATACAAACACACTCTCTTTCTCTCTCACACACATGCACACACTCACTCATATACACACACACACATGCACACACATGCACACACATGCACACACACACACACACACACTCTCTCTCTCTTTCTCTCTCACACACACACATCACACACACACACACACACACACACACACACACACACACACACACACACACACCTTGTTGAAGTCCTCAGTTGTGGCTCTCATCTCCTTCCAGGTTTTATTAAGCAGTTGGATACAGACGCAGAAAAACTCCTCCCACGCTCGATCATGAGTGAAGAACATCGGGTGATAATCATTACAGCCCTCATTTGCTACACACACACACACACACACACACACAATTCACTTTACCATTTACTGTATCTTGGTGTATATATATATACATATTTGAAAGTTTGTGTATATATTGTGTGTGTGTGTGTGTGTGTGTGTGTGTGTGTGTGTGTGTGTGTGTGTGTGTGTGTGTTACATACGTAGTTCTCCAACTTGCAGTATTTCACACAGCATTCTCGTCAGCTCAATCACACACCGACCAAATGGACACTCGTGTTTATCCTCACGACTGCTATTCTCCAAAACAATCTAACACACACACACACACACACACACACACACACACGTAACTATATACACACTACATATATAAATGAAAGATGGTAAGATTCAGGTATTTGCATCTGTGCTTCAGCATACCGGTTTTTAACATATTTGCGTCAATAAAAAAATATTTCTTCTTTTTTCGGCTGCTCCCATTAGGGGGCGCCACAGCGCATCATCCGTCTCCATACCCCCCTGTCCTCTACATCTGCCTCTTTCATCCCAACTACCTGCATGTCTTCTCTCACAACATCCATAAACCTCCTCCTTGTTCTTCCTCTTTATTTCTATGTAATTAGAAGTAGATGCACTATAGATTTAATATTTAAAAAGTGACCAGTAGTTTGTGAGAAATATTTAATATGTAGACTGATTTCTGCACGTTTCTCGAGCGCGGTTTCTCAGTATCGCTGCTGCTACGTGAACATGACGCATCACAACACTATGGAGACGGAGACGTGTCCTGAGTCATGTAGAATACAGATTAACATGCCAGAGGCGAAGCTGCATCAGAAAACACTTAAACTATTTGTACCATAATGATTTATATAGAATAAAATTTTTCGTTGTGTTGTGTTGAATGGAAATCGGATCACACGGATCGTATCGGCAGCTTCTTCATATTTATACTGAATGTAGGTTTTATCGTTGGTTATGCAGCGAGATGCGAATTGCATTGGCTTCAGTTAAGGAGATGCACATCCCTAGTGTGTGTTTGTTAGTGTGTGTGTGTGTGTGTGTGTGTGTGTGTGTGTGTGTGTGTGTGTGTTACCCGTGTGTAGGTATCAGGGTGGACTTTAGCGAGATAGAGCATGTTATCGAGGGCCAGGAGTCCGGGAGGAGTCTGAGTGAAATCCAGCGCAGGGTTTACACCGTTCTGTAACACACACACCAGCACACATTTCCTTTCACTCTGTGTGTGTGTGTGTGTGTGTGTGTGTGTGTGTGTGTGTGTGTGTGTGCGTAAGCGTGTGTGAGAGAAACTCACAGTAAAGCCAAGTAGTTTGTAGTCTTTAGTGTAAAGAGCTTTTCTCTTCTCTGTGCCGGTCGAGTCGCTCTCACCATCAAACGCCAACCTGCGCAACTCAAACAGTGCATCTCTCTGAGCCTGAACACACACACACACACACACACACACACACACACACACACACACACACACACACACACACACACACAGTCAGGTATTTAAAAGTATGTGGCAGAAAGAGCTGAGATGTTTTGTTCTGAAAGTGTTGGTTTCTATA
>NC_060902.1:181144-183644 GCF_014805685.1 Silurus meridionalis
CATCCTGCAGGGTTTAAAATAAATCCAGAAAACAGGTGGATTTTTCCTAACCCTAACCTTAGAACACATTTATGGCTGTAAAAACAGTGTGATAATTATTACATCATATAGAATGATTTTCATGTTTTGACTCTGATGGGTGATGAAATGATGATGATCTTATCCTCACTGCCCTCCTTAAAAAAAAAAACACAAAAAAAGGTGGGAAAGTGTACAAACCTGGCAACCCCGTAGGTAGTAGGCGGGGTCTATCAGGGGCTTGTTTCCGTATTGGCTGTTTTAACTGTCAATCACTCTGAGGAGACGGAATTAAAGTATACACAGAATCTGAGAGCAAAATAATAATATAATACAATAATAATAATAAAATAATAATAATATAATACAATAATAATATAATAATAATAATAATAATAATATAATACAATAATAATATAATAACAATAATATAATAAGTAATAAGAATAATATAGTAAAATAATACTATAATAATAATAATAATAATAATAATATAGTAATAATATAATAATAATATAATAACACACAGCACACACACAGTAAACACTGACCACAGCCTCAACACAGAAACTTGTGTTTAAAAATACGGAGAGGTTTTATTTTAATGTATTGAACACGTACACACTTGTAAAGATCGACATCATTTCAGTTTTAAGGAATGAGATGCTAAAGAGAGAATTTACACAGTCTGTGTTTATTCATGCAGAAATTCAACATTAATTACACTTAAAATCAAACAACAACCTCATTACAATATCTACACAACAGGCTTTATATACGAACATTCACACACACACACACACAGTTCCAACACCCATGAATCAGTAACAGTGTGTGTGTGTGTGTGTGTGTGTGTGTGTGTGTGTGTAGCATGAATTCAAAATGAATGAGGGGATTTGATAGGTTTTTTTTTTACTTTTCCAGTTCAGGCGTACACACGTGCGATACGTTGTGATTTAGCCGTTTGCACTGCTCTACCAGTTAGCATTGTCCCACACATCCTCATCCGCCTTTGGACTCTTCTTGTTCTTGTTGTCTCCACTGTTCTCCCAGTGGTTCTCCCAGTTCTCCCAGCTGTCTCCGGTGCTGTGTTTGTTGTCGGAGCCCCAGTTCTCCCAGCTGTCCGAGCTCTTTTTCCCTCCTGAGTTCTCCACTTGGGTCCAGCTCTCGCTGCTCGCAGACTTTTTGGTGCCCATTTCAGCGTTGGAACCGAACGAATCCCAGAAACTTTTATCCACAGCCTCGCTGTTCTGATAACCTCCAGAGTCGCTCTGATAAACATCGGCATCTGCAGGACTGAAGCATTTAGTCAACATGTTAAAAACACCGTCTTACACTCGTCTCACATTCACCACCATCTCACACTCATTCAGCTCGCATTTCACACTCACCACCATCTTCGAAAAACAACTGTGGAGGTCCAACCTCTGAGATCATCTCCTGATCCAATCTCACCTACAACTCCACATCTACACTACGTTACATGCACAGGACAGGAAGAACTGTATGATGTTATTACCAAAGCTAAATCAACAACATGTCAGTTAGATCCCATTCCAACAAATCTACTGAAGGAAGTGTTATATACAGCTGGTGAGCCTCTTCTCAATATTATTAACTCCTCACTATCTTTAGGTCACGTCCCTAAATCTCTCAAGTTAGCAGTTATTAAGCCCCTCATTAAAAAACCTAATCTGGATCCAAACACGCTATCGAATTACAGACCAATTTCAAATCTCCCATTTATGTGTAAGATTTTAGAAAAGATTGTCGCTGCCCAGTTCTGTTCCCACTTACAAGAGAACAATATCTTTGAGGAGTTTCAGTCAGGTTTCAGGCTCCATCATAGCACAGAAACTGCTCTAGTTACAATCACTAATGACCTGTTTTTAGCTTCAGACCAAGGCTTCATCTCGCTGTTAGTTTTACTAGATCTTAGTAGATCATGATCTCCTCCTGGATCGCTTACAGAATTACATCGGCATTCAGGGACAGGCATAAGATGGTTTAAATCCCACCTGTCTGATCGTTACCATTTCATAGACTTCAAAGGAAAGCTATCCAGGCTAATGCAAGTAAATTATGGCGTGCCACAAGGCTCAGTTCTAGGACCCCTGCTTTTCACAATATACATGCTTCCCTTAGGAAATATTATTAGAAGGCATGGAATTAGCTTCCACTGTAACACTGATGATACCCAGCTATATATCTCATCAAAACCAGACGATACGCTCAATTACTGAGTTAATCTAATAACTGAGTGTGTTAAGGAAATAAGAGATTGGATGACCCATAACTTTCTACTTTTAAATTCTGATAAGACGGAGATTTTGCTCATCGGCCCAAAAACCAGTACACAGAAGCTCCAGCATCTCAACCTGCATTTAGACGGATGTTCTGTAACTACTAGTTCAACAGTGAAAGACCTGGGAGTTATTTTAGAGCAACTTATCTTTTAATAATCACATCAACCAAGTTACAA
>NC_060902.1:198644-226144 GCF_014805685.1 Silurus meridionalis
CTGTGGTCAGACGAATCAAAATCTGAAGTTCTTTTTGGAAAACTGGGACGCCATGTCATCCGGACTAAAGAGGACAAGGACAACCCAAGTTGTTCTCAGCGCTCAGTTCAGAAGCCTGCATCTCTAATGGTATGGGGTTCATGAGTGTGTGTGGCATGGGCAGCTTACACATCTGGAAAGGCATCATCAATGCTGAAAGGTATATCCAAGTTCTAGAACAACATATGCTCCCATCCAGACGTCTCTTTCAGGGAAGACCTTGCATTTTCCAACACGACAATCCCAGAACACATACTGCATCAATTACAACATCATGCTGTGTAGAAGAAGGATCCGGGTACTGAAATGTCCACCTGCAGTCCAGATCTTTCACCCAGAGAAAACATTTGGTGCATCATAAAGAGGAAGATGATAGAAGAAGACCTGAGACAGTTGAGCAACTAGAAGCCTGTATTAGACAAGAATGGGACTATTCCTAAACTTGAGCAGCTTGTCCCCTCAGTCCCCAGACGTGTACAGACTGTTATAAAGAGAAGAGAGGACGCCACACAGTGGAGACATGGCCTTGTCCCAACTTTTTTCAGATGTGTTGATGCCATGAAATTTAAAATCAACTTATTTTTCCCTCAAAATGATTTTCTCAGTTTAAACATTTTGTCATCTGTGTTGTGTTCTGAATAAAATATTGAAATTTGAAACTTCCACATCATTCATTCTGTTTTTATTCACAATTTGTACAGTGTGAAACTGTGTGTGTGTGTGTTTGTGTGTAATATACATACATACATACATACATACATACATACACATATATATATATATATATATATATATATAAAATGTATGTATGTATTTATGTATGTATGTATATACAGTGCCTTGCGAAAGTATTCGGCTCCCTTGAACTTTGCGACCTTTTGCCACATTTCAGGCTTCAAACATAAAGATATAAAACTGTAATTTTTTTGTGAAGAATCAACAACAAGTGGGACACATCATGAAGTGGAACAAAATTTATTGGATATTTCAAACTTTTTTAACAAATAAAAAACTGAATAATTGGGTGTGCAAAATTATTCAGCCCCCTTAAGTTAATACTTTGTAGCGCCACCTTTTGCTGCGATTACAGCTGTAAGTCGCTTGGGGTATGTCTCTATCAGTTTTGCACATCGAGAGACTGAAATTTTTGCCCATTCCTCCTTGCAAAACAGTTCGAGCTCAGTGAGGTTGGAACAGCAGTTTTCAGTTCATTCCACAGATTCTCGATTGGATTCAGGTCTGGACTTTGACTTGGCCATTCTAACACCTGGATATGTTTATTTGTGAACCATTCCATTGTAGATTTTGCTTTATGTTTTGGATCATTGTCTTGTTGGAAGACAAATCTCAGTCCCAGTCTCAGGTCTTTTGTAGACTCCATCAGGTTTTTCTTCCAGAATGGTCCTGTATTTGGCTCCATCCATCTTCCCATCAATTTTAACCATCTTCCCTGTCCCTGCTGAAGAAAAGCAGGCCCAAACCATGATGCTGCCACCACCATGTTTGAAAGTGGGGATGGTGTGTTCAGGGTGATGAGCTGTGTTGCTTTTACGCCAAACATAACGTTTTGCATTGTTGCCATTCGATTTTGGTTTTATCTGACCAGAGCACCTTCTTCCACATGTTTGGTGTGTCTCCCAGGTGGCTTGTGGCAAACTTTAAATGACACTTTTTATGGATATCTTTAAGAAATGGCTTTCTTCTTGCCACTCTTCCATAAAGGCCAGATTTGTGCAGTATACGACTGATTGTTTTGTTCTATGGACAGAGTCTCCCACCTCAGCTGTAGATCTCTGCAGTTCATCCAGAGTGATCATGGGCCTCTTGGCTGCATCTCTGATCAGTCTTCTCCTTGTATGAGCTGAAAGTTTAGAGGGACGGCCAGGTCTTGGTAGATTTGCAGTGGTCTGATGCTCCTTCCATTTCAATATTATCGCTTGCACAGTGCTCTTTGGGATGTTTAAAGCTTGGGAAATCTTTTTGTATCCAAATCCGGCTTTAAACTTCTCCACAACAGTATTTTGGACCTGCCTGGTGTGTTCCTTGTTCTTCATGATGCTCTCTGCGCTTTAAACGGACCTCTGAGACTATCACAGTGCAGGTGCATTTATACGGAGACTTGATTACACACAGGTGGATTCTATTTATCATCATTAGTCATTTAGGTCAACATTGGATCATTCAGAGATCCTCACTGAACTTCTGGAGAGAGTTTGCTGCACTGAAAGTAAAGGGGGCTGAATAATTTTGCACGCCCAATCTTTCAGTTTTTTATTTGTTAAAAAAGTTTGAAATATCCAATAAATTTTGTTCCACTTCATGATGTGTCCCACTTGTTGTTGATTCTTCACAAAAAATTACAGTTTTATATCTTTATGATTGAAGCCTGAAATGTGGCAAAAGGTCGCAAAGTTCAAGGGTGCCGAATACTTTCGCAAGGCACTGTATGTGTGTGTTTGTGTGTGTCTCACTTTGTCCCTGAAGAGTGCTGCAGCTCGGCTGTTGTATTTCTCTTGTAAGCTCCAGTTGAGGTTGTAGTCGTCCTGCAGCTCCAGGAACAGACGGAACTTCTCGTTTCCTCCAGCCTTCATCTTTTCCAACTCCATATCCTTCCACTTATCCATCGACACCGAGCGTACGAAGCTACAGAAAACACAACCACAGCACAGAGACTCTTCATTCAGCTGTCTGTGTCTCCTCAGTCTGTGGCTGTCTGTTTCTCTGTCTGTCTCTTTCTCTCTCACCGTATTATTCTCTGTCTGTGTCTCCGTCTGTGTCTGTCTGTTTCTCTCTCTCAAAATTATTCTCTGTCTGTGTCTCCTCAGTTGGTGTCTGTCTGTCTGTCTGTCTATCTATCTGTCTGTCTCTCTCTCCATATTATTCTCAGTCTGTGTCTCTGTCTGTGTCTGTCTGTTTAGCTCATGAGAAACTACCCAAATAAGGATGAGGTTCTGCTTTTGAGTCTGGTTCCTCTCAAGGTTTCTTCCTCATGACATCTAAGTGAGTTTTTCCCTCACCACAGTCTCCATGCTGCTCATCAGAGATAAACACACATCATTCACCTTCACTGTTGATTTCTATAAAGCTGCTTTGAGACGATGTGTGTTGTGAAAAGCGCAATAGAAATAAACTTGACTTGACTCTCTCTCTGTCTGTCTGTCTGTTTGTTTCTCTTTCTTCAAATTATTCTTTTTGTGTCTCCTTTTGTCTCTTTGTCAGTGTCTCCGTCTGTGTCTCCTTCTGTGTTCCTGACTTTCTCTTCCTTTATCACTCTGTTTGTTCATCTCTCTCTCTCTCTCTCTCTCTCTCTCTCTCTCTCTCTCACCTGAGGTGAACCCCGAGTCCTCTGTGTTTTCCCGAACATTCCAGACAGATCCAGATTCCATACGTCACACTGACCCACTGAGGGTTAAACGCTCCACACTCGAAACACACCTGCAACACACACACACACACACACACACACACACACACACACACACACAGTATATAATACATATTATACTGACACTAAAAAAATCACTAAAATTTTTACACTAATAAAATAGTGTAAAAATTTACAGTGTAACCTCACTGTAATCTCAATATATTCTCAGTGTAATCTCAATATACTCTCAGTGCAACCTCACTGTAATCCCAATATACTCTCAGTGTAACCTCAATATACTCTCAGTGTAACCTCACTGTAATCCCAATATACTCTCAGTGTAACCTCAATATACTCTTAGTGTAACCTCACTGTAATCTCAATATATTCTCAGTGTAATCTCAATATACTCTCAGTGTAACCTCACTGTAATCCCAATATACTCTCAGTGTAATCTCACTGTAATCCCAATATACTCTGTGTAATCTCACTGTAATCCCAATATACTCTCAGTGTAACCTCACTGTAATCCCTATATACTCTCAGTGTAACCTCACTGTAATCTCAATTTACTCTCAGTGTAACCTCACTGTAATCTCAGTATACTCTCAGTGTAACCTCACTGTAATCCCAATATACTCTCAGTGTAACCTCAATATAATCCCAATATACTCTCAGTGTAACCTCAATATAATCTCAGTGTAATCTCAATATACTCTCAGTGTTATCTCAATATACTCTCAGTGTTATCTCAATATACTCTCAGTGTAATCTCGCACCATATTGCGCACCATAATCTCACTGTAATCTCAATATACTCACTGTAGTCTCACTATGTCTTAATATACTCTCACTGTAATCACTGTAGTCTCACTGTGTCTCAATATACTCTCACTGTACTCTCAATGTACTCTGTGTCTCAATATACTCTAAATGTAATCACTGTAGTCTCACTATATCTCAATATACTCACTGTAATCTCAATATACTCTTAGTGTAACCTCACTGTAATCTCAATATATTCTCAGTGTAATCTCAATATACTCTCAGTGTAACCTCACTGTAATCCCAATATACTCTCAGTGTAATCTCACTGTAATCCCAATATACTCTCAGTGTAATCTCACTGTAATCCCAATATACTCTCAGTGTAACCTCACTGTAATTCCTATATACTCTCAGTGTAACCTCACTGTAATCTCAATTTACTCTCAGTGTAACCTCACTGTAATCTCAATTTACTCTCAGTGTAACCTCACTGTAATCCCAATATACTCTCAGTGTAACCTCACTGTAATCCCAATATACTCTCAGTGTAACCTCAATATAATCTCAGTGTAATCTCAATATAATCCCAATATACTCTCAGTGTAACCTCAATATAATCTCAGTGTAATCTCAATATACTCTCAGTGTAACCTCAATATAATCCCAATATACTCTCAGTGTAACCTCAATATAATCTCAGTGTAATCTCAATATACTCTCAGTGTAATCTCAGTGTAATCTCAATATACTCTCAGTGTAATCTCAATATACTCTCAGTGTAACCTCAATATAATCCCAATATACTCTCAGTGTAACCTCAATATAATCTCAGTGTAATCTCAATATACTCTCAGTGTAATCTCAATATACTCTCAGTGTAATCTCAATATACTCTCAGTGTAATCTCAATATACTCTCAGTGTAATCTCAGTGTAGTCTGAAACAATAGTAAAGTGGTTTTATTAAAGTATGTAAAGTGAAATTCTACACACGTTATTTCCATCATTGGTCCTGACTTCCTTCAGAACACGTCGGGTTCGAGGACTCGCCATCTACAACACACACACACACACACACACACACACACAGAGATTGTGAGTGAGTGTTGACGACGTTGATGTGTCCTGTACACCGTCACACTCAGGCTTCAGGACATCATCATTGTCATCACCTCCTACATGATCATGTGTAATAAACAGGAGAAACGCGGTGTGGAACATGTCCTGGGTCTCCTCAGGCCTCTGATATGTTCAATTCAATTCATTTTTATTTGTATAGCGCTTTTAACAATGAACATTGTCTCAAAGCAGCTTCACACAGATAATGTGGTGATTAGAAGTAAATATGTTCTGCTTCCACACACCGATGATCTTCTGAGCGCCTGAGAGCTGGAATAAAAACCCCTCAGCCCCGGAGAGCAGAACAGAAACAGGACACCGGAAAACACGCACCTGGTCACTGATGAGCTGAAGAGCCGAGCCGAGGAAGAGGAGGAGGAGGAGATGATGAAGGAGCTGAATTTAAGACCGTTTAGATGAAGAGAATCCTCGTACACACACACACACACATTCAAGCTCTCTCTCTCTCTCTCTCTCTCTCTCTCTCTCACACACACACACACACACACACACACACACACTCTGCTACTTGTCTGTACGTTAAACCCTACGACGTCATCACGCCTCCGCGCGCGCAACGCGTCTCCACTCTGCTGCGTTGGCAGTAGAAAAACCCGTGCATGACGTCACACCGGTAGCGGAAGTGAATTCCTGTCATGCGTTTCAGTCACGGGGATGTTCGCTTTTACTTCCGGGTCTCATCAACCCCCCCCCATCTGCTGGTTTCAAAATAAAATATATATATATATAAAAAAAATGTCCCTAACAACTTTGAAACGTATCGATTTAAACACTTTATATTGTATTTATTTATATATTTATATTTTGTAATTTTGTACTGAACCTCCCACAAGCAAGTGTGAATATTTTCACTAAAACATAAAAATGTATAATATTAAATTAAAATTAATTTTACTTTTACTATAAAAAGCTCATTGTTTTACTCGGATACCCGGATATGACGGAGCGCTCTGATTGGTTGAAATGACCAGCGTTTACACGTGAAACTCTTCTCAAATATCGACACGTTTTTACATTTACATTTGTAGCGTTTAGCAGAAGCCCTTATCCAGAGCGACGTACAAAAGTGCTTTAAATCTCTAATAATGAATAAATCTACACTGTACACAAGATTATAAACTTAATATAATATAATATAAATAATATTCAAACATTGACTGCATTTCATTTGCTTTTATATTCCAGTATAAAGTCAAACTAAATCTGAATCCTTTTTTAACATAGCCGTTTTTGTTATTGTAAACTGAAACGTATCATTTATACCATACTGAAATATTACAATCATACACACACTGCGCACGTCAGTGCCCTCAGCGCGGGTCTGCGCACGTCAGTGCCCTCAGCGCGGGTCTGCGCACGTCAGTGCCCTCAGCCCGGGTCTGCGCACGTCAGTGCCCTCAGCCCGGGTCTGCGCACGTCAGTGCCCTCAGCGGTCTGCGCGTCAGTGCCCTCAGCCCGGTCTGCGCACGCCAGTGCCCTCAGCCCGGGTCTGCGCACGTCAGTGCCCTCAGCGAGGGTCTGCGCACGTCAGTGCCCTCAGCGAGGGTCTGCGCACGTCAGTGCCCTCAGAGCGGGTCTGCGCACGTCAGTGGCCTCAGCGAGGGTCTGCGCACGTCAGTGGCCTCAGCGAGGGTTTGCGCACGTCAGTGGCCTCAGCCCGGGTCTGCGCACTTCAGTGGCCTCAGCGAGGGTCTGCGCACGTCAGTGGCCTCAGCGAGGGTTTGCGCACGTCAGTGGCCTCAGCCCGGGTCTGCGCACGTCAGTGCCCTCAGAGCGGGTCTGCGCACGTCAGTGGCCTCAGCGAGGTCTGCGCCGCCAGTGGCCTCAGCGAGGGTTTGCGCCCGTCAGTGGCCTCAGCCCGGTCTGCGCACGCCAGTGCCTCAGAGCGGTCTGCGCGCGTCAGTGGCCTCAGCGAGGGTCTGCGCACGTCAGTGGCCTCAGAGCGGGTCTGCGCACGTCAGTGGCCTCAGCGAGGGTCTGCGCACGTCAGTGGCCTCAGCGAGGGTCTGCGCACGTCAGTGGCCTCAGAGCGGGTCTGCGCACGTCAGTGGCCTCAGCGAGGGTCTGCGCACGTTAAATGATCCCAGTTTCACCAACAGGTCATGTTGTACTGGAAGATTTTATATAATCATAACTTTACAATACAAAATACACCAAAATAGAATCATAGATAAATTACAGTTAGGAATAATGATTTAATTTAATTTAATTTAATTTAATTTAATTTAATTTAATTTAATTTAATTGATGGACATAATGGTATCATGTCATATGAAAATGTTTGTGTTAAATATAATTTGGTTTGTGATCAGGCCAAATTTGAATCTATTTCTAGAGCATCTCTAAATCTAAGTCTTATTCTGGAAATGTTCTCCTCGTCATAACCCCGAATCTTCCACCACTCTCAACTGAAGGTTGTGATTTAAAGGGAAGTCAACTTTCGAACAAAATAATTAGAAATGTATTTAACACCATTTCTAATTCTGTAGTAGTTTACAGAAACTTAATCTCACAACTTTTCAAAAGATACAATTTACACACTTAAGTATCTGGAATTTCCTTTATCTCCCAAAATTAAAGAAATACATTTCAAAATATTAAGCGGGATAAATCCATCCAGGGAATATTTACGACTAAGATTTTGATTTGATTTTAATAATTGTATATTTTGTGATGATATTAAAACCACTGAA
The DNA here is from genome assembly GCF_014805685.1 of Silurus meridionalis. Taxonomy (NCBI): domain Eukaryota; kingdom Metazoa; phylum Chordata; class Actinopteri; order Siluriformes; family Siluridae; genus Silurus; species Silurus meridionalis. The sequence continues at coordinate 206,651 of NC_060902.1, forward strand.
CTTTTGTTTTCACTGTATGTATGTGAACGCTTTATGGTCTGATCTCCATAACTGGCTTTACCCAAAAGGTTCCACATCTAAGAAATTTCACTGTGAAGGACATTATCTTAGGACTTGTAATGAACAATAACAAAAATGACTTTCCTGTTAATAAAATACTTCTGATGGGAAAATTTTAGGAAATCCCTTAGGAAATATTATTAGAAGGCATGGAATTAGCTTCCAGTGTTACACTGATGATACTCAGCTATATGTCTCATCTAAACCAGATGATACGCTCAATTAACCCGGATAACTGAGTGTGTTAAAGAATTAAAAGATTGGATGACCCAGAACTTTCTACTATTAAATTCTGATAAGACTGAGATTTTGCTCATCGGCCCAAAAACCAGTACACAGAAGCTCCAGCATCTCAACCTGCATTTAGACGGATGTTCTGTAACCACTAGTTCAACAGTAAAAGACCTGGGAGTTATTTTAGAGCAACTTGTCTTTTAATAATCATATCAACCAAGTTACAAAAACAGCTTCTTCCACCTTAGAAATATTTCTAAGATAAGAAACATGTTGTCTATATCTGATGCAGAGAAGCTCGTCCATGCGTTTATGACCTCCAGACTGGACTATTGTAATGCATTACTAGGTGGATGTCCTGCATCATTAATAAACAAGCTTCAGTTAGTTCAGAATGCAGCAGCAAGAGTTCTCACGAGGTGGAGAAAATATCACCATATAACCCCAATCTTCTCGTCCCTACACTGGCTTCCTGTTAAGTTTCAAATCCACTACAAACTACTGCTTCTTACCTACAAAACACTAAATGTTTTATCTCCATGTATCTCTCCAGTCTTCTAACACGCTACAATCCATCACGCTCCCTGAGATCTCAAAACTCTGGGCTTCTAGTAGTAGAATAGCAAAGTCCACTAAAGGTGGTAGAACATTCTCACATTTAGCTCCTAAACTCTGGAATAGTCTTCCTGACAGTGTTCGGGGCTCAGACACACTCTCCCAGTTTAAGTGCAGATTAAAGACGTATGTTTTTAGAGAGTTCTACACATAACACACATCACATCATAACCTTGTGCTCCAGAACATCTGATCACATCACATTATCAACTTGTGCTGTTAATATCATGAACAGCAGCTACGCTAATTCCTCTCCACTGCTTCTCTTTCTCTCCCCACCCCGAGGCTTCCAGAGGTTTGGCCAGCTCCAGTCCCACCTCATGAAGATTGTGGACCTTTAAAGCCGTAGATGCCTGCAAACATCCCAAACCATCTAGAGACGTACCAGTGCCATTTGGATTCCACCTCATGTGGAGTTTGGACACTGGACCTCTTTGAGTGTTTAAAGGCTCTGGCATGGAGAAGCTGGTGTTGGATCTGTGATGATCTCAGATGTTGAGTTATTTTATGAGTTGCTCAGTAGCTCCTAGTTTTATAACTATAATGACTGTATAAGACTGTAGAAAGAACATCACTCATAATCACACACTCCAGTGCTCATGTTAGTTCTCACTCTCCAGTGTTCTGTAGTGTTTAAAGACTATAATCACACTCTTGATGTCACCCAGATGAGGATGAGGTTCTGCTTTTGAGTCTGGTTCCTCTCAAGGTTTCTTCCTCATAACATCTAAGGGAGTTTTTCCCTCACCACAGTCTCCATGGTGATCATCAGAGATAAACACATCGATCACCTTCACTCTTACACTCTGTAAAGCTGCTTTGAGACGATATAATGAGTTTATTTCTTTCACAAAAGCCCTAAAAGTGATAAAAAAGAAAAATGCAATGAATCTTCTGTTCTTTATAGAAAAATACGATTTACAGAATAAACCATAGCCCTGTTTATTTTTATCCTTCTTTAAAATTTTATTTAAGTTTATTATTATTATTATTATTATTATTATTATACATTTTATTTATTTATCTTTTCCCCCCATAGATATATCTGTATATATTTGTATTTTAACGCACCTGTTGTGTTTATTGTAATGTGAAATGTGCTTGTTATTGCTATGTTATTTGTTTAATAAAAACTGGGGATCACAATATTAAAGGAGGATCCGAGCAGACGAAAGAAGAACATTTCTTCTCCGTTTCATGAAGGAAAAGAAAAAAAGGAAATACAAAAAAATTATACCAGGAAGAGAATATTTATATAAATATTTATTATGATAATAAAAAGAGTTTATTTATTTGAGTGCCTCAAAATAATAATATAATTTAATATTATAAATCTAAAAATAGCAAAAGATTTAGCATGGCTCTTGTTTAAATCAAAATAAAACATAAAATCTTTAACAGCAGCTTTAACATGATTATTACTGATACAACATTTGTTATTAAAAGTCCAAATAAATTTCTAGTTAATATTCTCAAAATGGTTCCTCCAGAAATATTTATAGTAAAATGTTGAAGGAAAATTATCAGTTATAATAAACACATTATTACAGTTTCTATCTTTAATATCAGTTTCTTAAACGCCGAATTTACTTCTTACTTCCGGTCTGACGGGGTTGGTGACGTCACCGTCCGGACTTCCGCAGTAAAGAGAGAGAGAGAGAGAGAGAGAGAGAGAGAGACTGGAGCGGCTCGGAGCGTCTTATTACCGATCATAACCTCTTAATAACACACTGTGCAGCTTTCTATTCCATCTGTTCACCTGATTCACTGTGAGTAACACCGAGTTCCTCCTTATGACGTCAAAGATTCTACTTCTAATTAGAATATTCATTATCATTCTAATCATCATAATAATTCTAATAAAATAAGAATGATGATGATGATGATGAAGATGATGATGAAGATTGTGTGTCTGTGTTTGTGATCCTGGCTGATGTTTTCTTTGTGTAAATGTTCAGAATAAGTGAAAGTGTAGTTTCTGACTGTGTTTTATCTCCAGTTTGTTAGAAAATGAGTTCGAACAGCAGCTGGTCTGCAGAAGAGGATCAGTCCTCAAAACTCATGAGGAAGGCAAAAGAGTCTCCGTTTGTCCCTATAGGTGAATCTCACACACACACACACACACACACACACACACACACACCTCTGGGTGAATCACACACACACACACACACACACACACACACACACACCCTAGGTGAATCTCACACACACACACACACACACACACACACACACACACACACACACCTCTGGGTGAATCACACACACACACACACACACACACACACACACACACACACACACACACACACACACACACCCTAGGTGAATCTCACACACACACACACACACACCACACACACACACACACACACACACACACACACACACACACACCCTATAGGTGAATCTCACTAGAATCAAAGCTGGAATGTAGACTTTTATCTTGTTATCACTGTAGTCGGTTCTTTAACCGCAGTGTGAGGAACATCTACAGCTTTCAAAGTTCACATTTATGTTTTTATTGTAGAATTTTACACTCTGCTGTAAAAGACTTCTGTTTTGAATGTGTGTGTGTGTGTGTGTGTGTGTGTGTGTGTGTGTGTGTTTAGGAATGGCGGGATTCCTCGGAGTCGTAGCGTACGGATTGTACAAACTAAAATCTCGTGGAGATACGAAGATGTCTGTGCATCTGATCCACATGAGGGTCAGGGCTCAGGGCTTCGTGGTCGGCGCCATGACGCTCGGTAAGAATCAGAACTTTCACCTCGTCCTCAAATAGAGTTTCTGTGGTCACGACTCGACCCCGGGGCTGAGGGTTAGATTGATAACAAGCTATTTTAGACATTTGACCTTTCTGTGACCTTGACCTGTTATCAGCTGCAGAATGTATTCAGGTGATCTTCTGCTTCTGTGTATAATCCACACAGAAATTAAAGCAAAACACACACACACACACACACACACACACACACACACACACACAGTTTATGACAGGTCGAAAGAGGAATGCACACGCACACACTCACAGCTCAGCTGATTGGTCGTCTGGTGAATGGCAGGGAATTGTGGGTAAAAATAGCACTTGGTGAGAGTGTGAGAAGAAACAGACTCCAGTGTCTCACCTCAGGTCTGCTCATGGTTTTACACTGAACCTACATGAAACAACAAGAAGCTTCTCCAACATGGAGCACACCACCTAGCAGTTCCAAACATATTCAAGTGTGTGTCTGTGTGTGTGTGTGTGTGTGTGTGTGTGTGTGTGTGTGTATGTGTGTGTGTGTGTGTGTGTGTGTGTGTGTGTGTGTATGTGTGTGTGTGTGTGTGTGTGTGTGTGTGTGTGTGTTAGGGCATGTGTTTAGTCATAGCTATAGAAATTTACCCAATGACGTTGTAGCCACTCTGGTATGTAGAGTGGTGCTGGTGGGCGTGTCCCGGTCCAGTGGGCGTGTCCCAGTGTGTGTATGTCTTTGCCCGGTTGTAACGCAGGTGTGTGTTGTGTTGTGTTGCAGGTGTGATTTACTCGATGTATAAGGAATATCTGGCTCCCGGAGAGAAGTGAAGCTGCAGCTCCACATTTACACTCGTTTATTTCATCCCTTTATTTATTTATTTCACCATTTAATCTAATTTCAGCACTACAACAATCACACAGATAATAATATAAAACACACACAGAAACATATTAATTCTATAATTTATTCATGTTTAGATTTGAAAGAATTACAGAAGCTCCAGAAGTTTGAATTGAAGTCTGTGGATTTAAGAAATATTTTATTTGTATAAATATAAAAAAATATACATGAACATAAATTAAACTTCAGTCATATTTCACTGTGAGATCTCACACACACACACACACACACACACACACACACACCAACTCACACTTTCACACACCATCACACACACACACACAAACACAAGTGTGTGTTGGTGTGATGGTGTGTGTAAGTGTGAGTTGGTGTGTGTGTGTGTGTGTGTGTGTAAGTGTGAGTTGGTGTGTGTGTATGTGTGTGTGTGTTGATAAGCAGCTACAAAGAGATTTTAGAATTTGAATTTGCGTTTTCTGGGCTTTAATTTTTAACAGTAAAATATTTACACTCGAACTCTGCATCATCACTGAGTCTCTTCTAATCATTTCATTATTAAACAACTACATGTATTTTATTATTCCTTAAAGTGCAGCTGATTATTTATTTATTTAGATATTTATTTGTTTATTTATTTCTTGTCATCTTCAATCCTCCGAGTCTCGACGGCGACGAGACGAAAACTCGCAGTTACCATCATGAGGACGAGACGTTATTTTTAATATGCTTTATTTATTTAACTCTTTATTACAATTTATCCAAATCTTACTCTTGTTTCTGAATAATATGATTTTATTAATAATGGGTATAAATACACACACAGTAAAGAGAAAAAAAAATCACAAATAATCACGATTTATGATCACAGCTGATGTGTAACGCCATCTGGGGTGTGTGTCTGCAGCTCATTTGCATATTGTCATAAAAACAAACTATAAATATCACACCTGACACATACACACACACCTACAAATGTTTTTCCCTGCCTTAGCCCCGCCCTAATCCAACCAGGCCACGCCCCCTTGCAAATGTCCTCGAAGAAGGACGGAGTCTAAATTCTATAAAAGTCTTCTGCTTTTCCTTTACACAGTAAAAAAGGATAAAAATCTTAATTTTGACCTTTCACCTGGAACTGTTTCTCATCTGGATGGAATCCAGCAAACACTTTATAAAAAGGATTTTGATATAAATCAAAAATATTCTTTAACAGCAGTAACGCTCGGCGATGAACACGCCGTCTCTCAGCGACTCGGAATGTGCAAAAATATTACACAAAATCTAAACATTTCAGCATCTGCATAATTATTATACAGATTATATAATTATAATATATTACAGATTATAATCAGACTCGTGTGTGTGTGTGTGTGTGTGTGTGTGTTCCTCAGTCAGGAGGTTCTCCAGAACAGCAGCTGTGACAGTAGTGCAACATCACAGATGAGACGTTCTCAGAGGTAAAGATGTTACACTTCACAGCATCTCATTAACCTCGACACAGAGAGTGTGTGAGGGAATGTGTGTTTATAGCTGCTATAAAATCAGTAATAACAGGAACACACTTGCTTCACATTTCCAGCAGATGAAGGTAGATGGCGCTGCTGCATTAGAGTAATATAGCGTGTGCTGGCAGAGGGACGTGATCAGCTCAGGTGTGTATCACATTTAGAAACGGAGATTGGAGCTCATAGGTTAAAGTCACGTCCACACTAATACGTTTTGTTGTTTTCGTGTCGGAGTGTGTGAAAAACGGAGGTTTTTGAAAACGCATTTTTAGTCAAAGAACCAGAAAAAACATTTAGAAGGTTGAAGCATCTTATGCTTTGTTCATGTGCAGTGCAGAGACATGAGAGTTTTCAGACGTTTCGTTGCAGATGAGCAACTTTTGGGAAACATCTAAAAACAACGATGTGGACGCAGAGCATTTTAGACGAAAATTCAGTTTTGAAATGTATCTGGATTAGTGTAGACGTAGCCTAAAGCATTAGACCTTGGATCAGACGGTCATAAGTAGAGGTCGACCGCTGATTAATTGGCACCTACATTTGATTGCTGGAACTATCATCAATAATCCATACCAATAGTTTTTCTGGGTTACATTATAAAGTACGAGGGATTCAGTGTCACCACGTGCTGTTTATTTAAACTGTTGTTTTTATTCAGTTTGGATTTTAATGTTTTTATTTATTTGGAGTTACTTTATGTTTAAGTTTGAATGCATGTCTGATTTTCCTCAATGTTTATGAATAGAATTAATATATTATTTTATATTAAGGTATTAAGGTGGGAGCTCAGTGGTTAAGGCATTGGACTTTGGATCAGAAGGTCACAAGTTCAAATCCCAGCACCACCGTGCTGCCACTGTTGGGCCCCTAAACAAGGCCCTTAACCCTCACCTGCTCAGTGGAAAGTCACTCACTTACTAAATTCAGCACATCTTCGTAATTCAGTGCTGGTTTTATGGTCATAAAGTTTAGAACTATTTTACACGGAGTGTTTAATTCAGTATCCATTTAAAATAACGATTCATTGTTTATCAGGCAAGTACGATCCAATTATCGGTAAAATCCACTATCGATCGACCGCTAGTCATGAGTTCAAACCCCAGCACCACCAAGCTGCCACTGCGGGGCCCCTGATCAAGGCCCTTAACCCTCCGCTGATCAGTTAATCGCTCTGCATAAGGGCTTCTGCTAAATGCCATAAATTTCAATCTAAAACACTGCTTCTAGACAGGATTCTAAATATAAGATCATATTCTGGTCCTTTACACACCGTGTGTGTGTGTGTGTGTGTGTGTGTGTGTGTGTAATCATGTCCTTGTGAGCAGTGTTAATTTTAGCTCCTACAGTAAGGCAGGTGCCACAGTGGGCGTGGCTTAGTGCACAGTAGTGGGAGGAGCTTCAGTAGCTAATTATAATAAAATATAATTTGACCAGTGATTCAGGGTTTGCTCACAGACACACGCTCTGATTGGCCGTGTGCAGATTCACTCCCACACGTGAACACGGCCTTCAGAAACGTGTGAAAATTAGATAAATATATCAAATATACAGCTTAGTGTAGGGAACAAAACATCACTACGTAGTGTGCACTACAGGAAGTGAACATCCAGTGTTCTGTTGATTAATAATAATGAGAATAATGTGTGTGTGTGTGTGTGTGTGTGTGTGTGTGTGTGTGTGTGTGTGTGTTATCGCTCCACGTCTGTCTCGAGGTTGTTCAGCAGGTATGAGTCCATGTGGCTCTGCACAACCTGAACATCACAAAACACACAACAGGAAGTCAACATCACCATTATTATAGTATTACACATCTGTGTGTGTGTGTGTGTGTGTGTGTGTGTGTGTGTGTGTGTGTGTGTGTTGATCAATAGTGTGTTTTACAAAATTAGGAAACGCTGTGATGATGTCATCATGAGTAATATCCAATGATGAGCCTTATTACAACTCAACACACACTCACTATAATCTCACACACACACACACACACACACACACACACACACTTCCTGAAATTCCCCACACCAAGAGGAAATTAAGTTGTGTAAATCACAGCTCATGCAGTATGGACATGATTGGTCTGGTGTAGGTTCTGAAGCAGGAGATCTCCATGGATAGTCAGTCACCTGGATGAGGAGGTCTGATGCTGAAAGACCTGAAACTCCAGCAGACTTCAGGAACCTCAGTGAGTAAGCATCTCAGCATGCGTCAGCAGGACATATTTAATAAGTTTCTTTCTGGTTCTGGAGTCAGATCTAGGTCTGTGAAGATCAAGGGTCGGGAAAGGTGACACTCAGGGTTCTGGAAGGTTAAGCACCAGAGTGACCATGATGAAAAACTCAAACAAACTAGGAGCAGACCCTGAAGAACACAACCCAAGGTGATCCTGAGGGGGGGTGATTGGGCTGTCGAGAGATCACCACTTTATTAAGTCCATTAACAAACATGAGTGAGAAATTCAGAGCAAAGTGTAAAGCTGAGAGCAGGAGACGAGAGCTCATGGAGATCATGATGTGTAGCAAAGCGAATCCAAAAGTGCCATCAAACAGCACCGAGGAAGGAAGTGAAGATCAACTGAAGCACTAGAGATCTAGACAGATACAAAAAGCTCTTGAGAGGAGAATGTAGCTCTGGCAGGGGCTCCATCTCCATGTCTCGAAAAGAGAACATCCATGGGCAAGGAAAAACACCACCTCATTCAGGATGAGCTCCAAGCAGGTTTGGATGAAGCCAAAGCTGCAGGATGGGTGGTGATCAGACACCAGGAATAGAGGTGAGATACTTGTTCCATGTCTGGTTCCTGAAACAGGCTGTTAATGTTAGTTTTATAGACAAAGAAAGAGCAGAACACCAGCTGGATGAAGACCACTGGAGCATATTCTCTGCAGCTGCCCGAAGGCCCTTGGTAAAGGCTGCTGTTGCTGTTGGAACAACCAGATGTTCACAGCAGTTATTAAGATACCGGCTGTGGCCTTCACCGCTGTCTGTAAACGTGCGTAGAGAGTAGCTCGAGGTGAGCAGATGAAGTTTTCAGACCATCAGGTCATAAAACCTCTACAACACTAACCTAGTAACCTTTTCAGATGCTACCATACAGGTGGTCAAGGAAGACTGACAGGAGAAGAGCGCGTGGAGGAGGCGTATGAAAGGAAGGATATCAACACCAGGAGTTGTGAAGCAGAAACCAGTAAAAACACTTGCTGTGAACCAGTGACGGTCAACTGCAGGGGCTTTGCAGGTCACTCAGTCTATGAAGTCATGATAAAGATAAAGAAAGCAGTTGATCTTCACCCAGGCATTGTCACCTAGGGGTCTGAAAATCAAAGACCTGAATAATAATGAGGAAAGATCTCAGCATACACCAGTGTCAGGTACAGATTATTATTTTGTTTTTGATGATGATGATGATGATGATGAAGTCCTCCTGAGTAAAAGTGTGCATGTATGGGATGTTGAATAAATCTGAGAAATTTCACCTTCATTTGAACCCTGTTTCATTTCCCTCATCGCTCTGAACCACGTGATCATGTGACATGTCTGCACGCAAACTGATAAGAAGTTCATGCAGCAGAAGAAGAAGAAAATTAATATGAAGATAGACTTACTGTGGACGTTTCCTGAACTAAAGCAGCAGCTTGCAATAAAATCCACAACACAAAACACTGGTTATATTAAACCTTTATAGTCATTTAAAAACTCAGAGCAGCTAGGCTAATTAGCAAATATGCTAAATGAGCCAATATGTTTATTCATTTGTGAGAATAATAAAGTGCTGAAGTTTTATTGAATCAAAAAAAAAAAAAAAAACCTTCACAAAATCTAATTTCAGCAAAAGAAATGGCTTTCAAACGTCCTGTGTTATCAGCATGCTAACCGGCTAACTAGGCTAACTCGTGTGTGTGTGTGTGTGTGTGTGTGTGTGTGTGTGTGTGTGAACAGTGTAGAAGTGTGTTATATAAACTGATATTATAGAAAACCTTTTTGGAACATGTGAAGGAGTTTCAGAAACATCTCACAATCCTCATCTCTTTATTTCTGTCAGGACAGGAAGTGAACAGGCACAGCTCAACGCTACACACTTTTACACTATTAAACAATTTTCTAACACACACACACACACACACACACACACACACACACACACACACCAGGTCTTTAACTTCAAAAATCCCATACAGCGTCAAAACGCTCAGTTAATGATAAAAAAAATGTAAGCAAACAAATAAATAAATAAATGCACATGGGGCACGTGGAGACATCCCCAAGAGCACTACACCGAGGGGACATCCCCAAGAGCACTACACCGAGGGGACATCCCCAAGAGCACTACACCGAGGGGACATCCCCAAGAGCACTACACCGAGGGGACATCCCCAAGAACACTACACCGAGGAGACATCCCCAAGAACACTACACCGAGGGGACATCCCCAAGAGCACTACACCAAGGAGACATCCCCAAGAGCACTACACCAGGAGACATCCCCAAGCACTACACCAAGGGACATCCCCAAGAGCACTACACCAAGGGACATCCCCAAGAGCACTACACCAGGAGACATCCCCAAGAGCACTACACCAAGGGACATCCCCAAGAGCACTACCGAGGGACATCCCCAAGAGCACTACACCAAGGGGACATCCCCAAGAGCACTACACCAAGGGGACATCCCCAAGAGCACTACACCAAGGAGACATCCCCAAGAGCACTACACCAAGGAGACATCCCCAAGAGCACTACACCAAGGAGACATCCCCAAGAGCACTACACCAAGGAGACATCCCCAAGAGCACTACACCAAGGGGACATCCCCAAGAGCACTACACCAAGGGGACATCCCCAAGAGCACTACACCAAGTTATTATCCTGGTGCTGCAGGTCCCTTTTTTAATATCTAAATATAATTCATTAGCATAAAGTTTGATGATGTCAGAATTCTGATCTGATTAATTTATTCACACCTTCACAAATTTATTATCAAAATACCACAACACACACATCACTGCTACTTGCTACAAATATATACACACACACACAAACATACACACGCACACACGTATATATGCATATACGTGTGTGTGTGTGTGTGTGTGTGTGTGTGTATATATATATATATATATATATATATATATATATATATATATATATATATATATATATATATATGTGTGTGTGTGTGTGTGTGTGTGTGTGTGTGTGTGTGTGTGTGTGTGTGTGTGTGTGTGTGTGTGTGTGTGTGTGTGTGTGTGTGTGTGTGTAAATCAAGCCATAAAATAAATTAATTTTGAAATTCTCACACAGGGTTTTTAAATCTTCATGTTTCACTAAAATCTTGCATCACTTCACATCCTTCAGTTTATCACAGTGAACATTCTGCACCTTTGGAACATATTTAACATGTCTAGAACACATCTAGAACACATCTAGAACATGTCCCTAAAATGCAGCAGTGCTTCAGAGAAATTAATTATAAATTATTAGTAATTAAACAATGACTTTCTACAGGTTATGTAAACTGAGTAAATAATTGTATCCTTATAGACCTGGTGTTCACAACCACTATATTTCATGAACATCTGTAAAACACACACACACACACACACACACACACACACACCCCTAAACACTAGCATTGCTACTGTTTAAGGAATGTTCTGTTCTGAAAATTTGAATGTTTAAGGCTGTATTGTGTGTGTGTGTGTGTGTGTGTGTGTGTGTGTGTGTGTGTGTGTTGTTTAGGAGTCATACTCCGACTCTTCCTCTATGAGCACACTGGGTGGGTGTCTTACCCTGCCGCAAACATCCACACAGGATACGCCCAGTGCGATCAGGCAGCGCCACACCTACAGGAAACACCACTGTGTTTAATAACACACTCTCACACACATGTACACACAATTACACACCTACAAGACTATAATCCATTTAAATGTGATGTTCAGTTCTAAACTGAACCTTGTGATGGTTGGTGAAATATACTACAGGTAGTGGTCGACTTACGACCAGGTTTAGGACCGACAGACCGGTCGTAACACGATTTGGTGGTAAGTAGAGTAGGCGATATGTACAGTACTGTGAGATGATGCTGGAAGCTGGTACGCACTGTCGTACGCCGCGGCTAGCGATTGTGGTCGTAAAGTCGGGTGGTCGTAAGTCGACAACTACCTGCATAACATACTAATACATACTAATATACACCAATACACAACAATATACACCAACATACACCAATACACACTAATATACAGTTATATACATTAATATACACCAATACACACTAATATACAGTAATATACATTAATATACACCAATACACACTAATATACAGTAATATACATTAATATACACCAATACACACTAATATACAGTTATATACATTAATATACACCAATACACACTAATATACGTTGATATAAACCAATACACAGTAATATACACTAATATATTGTTATATATTGTAATTTATAGTTAATACACACTACACAGGTGTGTTTCAACAGTTCAGCATTCTGCTATTTACTGTGATTGTACCACCACTGTGTGTGTGTGTGTGTGTGTGTGTGTGTGTACACTTGTGTTTCTCACCAGGTAAGAGACGAAGCAGAGGTAAGCGATGGAGAGCAGAGCAGACAGGACGTAGAGCAGCACACTGTTTAGAGCGGTCACATACACCACCACAAAGTACAGATTAATCGCACACACTAACAGGATGGTGAAACCTCCTCCAATCTTCCAGAACCTGCGCACACACACACACACACACACACACACACACAATTCCATCATCAGAATCCTTTATACAATTTAATGCTGACAGCCAGCCAGAGGGCGCCGTTTTAGTAAAGTATTAACATCTGTCTGTCTGTCTTTCTAGCCACCTACATTACCAGTTAATAATATATATAATAAATTGTGTGTGTGTGTGTGTGTGTGTGTGTGTGTGTGTGTGTGTGACAGACGTACAGGCCATTAGCGAAGTCATTCATGATAGATGTAAGGCTGGTGAAGGTCAGGATTGGGATCAACGCAAATGGGAGCTGTGTGTGACACAAAACACTTGATGAAGTAAACACACACACACACACACACACACACACACACACACAGACCTCTCCAAAATTACACACACTTCCCACTCAAAAAACACATTAGCATGGGTTAAGTTAACTCCCACAGCGGACTGGTGAACTGACCTGCATGCTCTGCAGTACGTTGAGGAAATCGTTCATGCCAGTTAAATGTGTAACATCCTGGAAAATAGCCACAAGCAGCGTGGGGAAGATAGCAATGGAGCGCGTTAATAACACTCGCGCAAACCGAGACCAGCGCAGGTTCAGAAAACCCTGAGAGGGACAGAGGGAGAGAGAGAGAGAGAGAGAGATTATTATCTGTTCTCTCGTATTATTGTGTTGACACACAAGGAATTTGGTTCTTGCTGTTGGTGACTCAGCTAGAGTAAAAGTACAGACAAATATATATAGTACAGTAAGTGTAGTGTACAGTATATAGCTCAGGGGCACAGCGCTGAGTCAGCCATCATGCAGCGCCACTGGAGCCCAGAGGGTTAAGGGCCTTGGCTTAAGTGCCCAATAGAGGCAGCTTGGCGATACTGGGGCTTAAACCCCGACCTTCAGATCATAACCCAGAACCTTTCCCAGTGAGCTTCCACATGGTGTGTATAGTGTGTATAGATGGTGTGTGTATATATGGTGTGTATAGTGTGTATAGATGGTGTGTATAGATGGTGTGTATAGTGTGTATAGATGGTGTGTATAGATAGATGGTGTGTATAGATGTGTATAGATGTATAGATGGTGTGTATAGTGTGTATAGATAGATGTGTATATAGATGGTGTGTATAGTGTGTATAGATGGTGTGTATAGATGGTGTGTATAGATGGTGTGTATAGTGTGTATAGATGGTGTGTATAGATGGTGTGTATAGTGTGTATAGATGATGTGTATAGATGGTGTGTATAGTGTGTATAGATGGTGTGTATAGATGGTGTGTATAGTGTGTATAGATGGTGTGTATAGATGTGTGTATAGTGTGTATAGATGTGTGTGTATAGTGTATAGATGGTGTGTATAGTGTGTATAGATGTATAGATGGTGTATAGATGATGTGTATAGATGGTGTGTATAGTGTATAGATGGTGTGTATAGATGTGTGTATAGATGTGTGTGTATAGTGTGTATAGATGTGTATAGTGTGTGTATAGATAGTGTGTATAGATGGTGTGTATAGATGGTGTGTATAGTGTGTATAGATGGTGTGTATAGATGGTGTGTATAGTGTGTATAGATGGTGTGTATAGTGTGTATAGATGATGTGTATAGATGGTGTGTATAGTTTGTATAGATGGTGTATAGTTTGTATAGATGGTGTGTGTATAGATGGTGTGTATATGTGTATAGATGGTGTATAGATGGTGTGTATGTGTGTATAGATGTGTGTATAGATGGTGTGTATAGTGTGTATAGATGGTGTATGTATAGATGGTGTGTATATGGTGTGTATAGATGGTGTATGTATAGATGGTGTATAGATGTGTATAGATGGTGTGTATAGATGGTGTGTATAGATGGTGTGTATAGTGTGTATAGATGATGTGTATAGATGATGTGTGTATAGTGTATAGTGTGTATAGATGGTGTGTATAGATGATGTGTGTATAGATGGTGTATAGATGGTGTGTATAGTGTATAGTGTGTAGATGGTGTATAGTGTGTGTATAGATGGTGTATAGTGTATAGATGGTGTGTATAGATGATGTGTATAGATGGTGTGTATAGTTTGTATAGATGGTGTGTATTGTGTGTATAGATGGTGTGTATAGATGGTGTGTATAGATTGTGTATAGATGTATAGATGGTGTATAGATGGTGTGTATAGTGTGTATAGATGGTGTGTATAGATGGTGTGTATAGTTTGTATAGATGGTGTGTATTGTGTGTATAGATGGTGTGTATAGATGGTGTGTATAGATGGTGTGTATAGTTTGTATAGTGTGTATAGTGTGTATAGATGTATAGATGGTGTGTATAGATGGTGTGTATAGATGGTGTGTATAGATGATGTATAGATGGTGTGTATAGTGTGTATAGATGGTGTGTATAGATGGTGTGTACAGTGTGTATAGATGGTGTGTATAGATGGTGTGTATAGTGTGTATAGATGGTGTGTGTATAGTGTATAGATGGTGTGTATAGATGTGTGTATAGATGGTGTGTAGATGGTGTGTGTATAGATGGTGTGTGTATAGTGTGTATAGATGGTGTGTATAGATGTATAGATGGTGTATAGATGGTGTGTATTGTGTATAGATGGTGTGTATAGATGGTGTGTATAGTGTGTATAGATGGTGTGTATAGATGGTGTGTATAGTGTGTATAGATGGTGTGTATAGATGGTGTGTATAGTGTGTATAGATGATGTGTATAGATGGTGTGTATAGTGTGTATAGATGATGTGTATAGATGGTGTGTATAGTGTGTATAGATGGTGTGTATAGATGGTGTATAGTGTGTATAGATGATGTGTATAGATGGTGTGTATAGTGTATAGATGATGTATAGATGGTGTGTATAGATGGTGTGTATTGTGTATAGATGGTGTGTATAGTGTGTATAGATGATGTGTATAGATGGTGTGTATAGTGTGTATAGATGGTGTGTATAGATGTGTATAGATGGTGTGTATAGATGGTGTGTATAGTGTGTATAGATGATGTGTATAGATGGTGTATAGTGTATAGATGTGTATAGATGGTGTGTAGTGTGTATAGATGGTGTGTATAGTGTGTATAGATGATGTGTATAGATGGTGTGTATAGTGTATAGATGATGTGTGTATAGATGGTGTGTATAGTTTGTATAGATGGTGTGTATTGTGTGTATAGATGGTGTGTATAGTGTGTATAGATGGTGTGTATAGATGGTGTATATAGTGTATAGATGGTATAGATGGTGTATAGATGGTGTGTGTGTATAGATGATGTGTATAGATGGTGTGTGTATAGTGTGTATAGATGGTGTGTATAGATGGTGTATAGATGGTGTGTGTATAGATGGTGTGTATAGTGTGTATAGATGATGTATAGATGGTGTGTATAGATGTGTGTATAGATGGTGTGTATAGATGATGTGTATAGATGGTGTGTATAGATGGTGTATAGATGGTGTGTATAGATGGTGTGTGTGTATAGATGGTGTGTATAGTGTGTATAGATGATGTGTATAGATGGTGTGTATAGTGTGTATAGATGGTGTGTATAGTGTGTATAGATGGTGTGTATAGTGTATAGATGATGTGTATAGATGGTGTGTATAGTTTGTATAGATGGTGTGTATTGTGTGTATAGATGGTGTGTATAGATGGTGTGTATAGATGGTGTGTATAGTTTGTATAGATAGTGTATAGATGGTGTGTATAGTGTATAGATGGTGTGTGTGTATAGATGGTGTGTATAGATGGTGTGTATTGTGTATAGATGGTGTATAGATGGTGTGTATAGTGTGTATAGATGATGTGTATAGATGGTGTGTATAGATGGTGTGTATGTGTGTATAGATGGTGTGTATAGATGGTGTGTATAGATGGTGTGTATAGTTTGTATAGTGTGTATAGATGATGTATAGATGGTGTGTATAGTTTGTATAGATGTGTGTATAGATAATGTGTATAGTTTGTATAGATGGTGTGTATAGATGGTGTGTATAGTTTGTATAGATAGTGTGTATAGATGATGTGTATAGATGGTGTGTATAGTTTGTATAGATGGTGTGTATTGTGTGTATAGATGGTGTGTATAGATAATGTGTATAGTTTGTATAGATAGTGTGTATAGATGATGTGTATAGATGGAGATATAATGCATAACTAACCTCCATGACGAATTGGCCTGAGTAGGTTCCTGTCATGGTGGAGCTCTGACCCGCTGCCAGAATCCCCAGCGCCCAAATATACAACGCTGCAGGCCCAAAGAAACAGCCCAGGACCACACCCTGTTACACACACACACACACACACACACACACACACACACTTTATCAGGCTGCATGTGTCTATCAGTTTGTGTGTGGGTGTGTCTGTTTGTGTGTGTGTTATACCCCTTTGTAAATGTCGACTTGCAGTGTGTTGTTGTTAAGTGGGAACAGGTCTTTGTGTATACTTCCGGTCTGATTACACTGTAGATTCTACACACACACACACACACACACACACACACACACACAGAAACGTATTAAAAGTGAAAAAAAAACATTTAAATCACAGCAATGAAATCAATACATTTTCTCACACACACACACACACACACACACACACACACACACACACACAGATGTAGGTGTTAGCGAGTGTCTCACCACTTCCATGTTGGTTTTATTGTAAAAGGCCTCAGCAAACACGGACACCACGAAGACGTTGATGAGGAAGGAGAGGAAGAGCGCGATACAAGACTCGATAAAAAAATATTTATTTGCCTCCTTCACTTCCTTCTTATTCGCCCGATCCACATCTCGAGACTGTAAACACCATTAACATCTTCATTAACATCTTCATTAACATCTTCAGTAACACCTTCATTACTTCATTACCGCCTTCAGTAACACCTTCATTACCGCCTTCATTACCACCTTCAGTAACACCTTCATTACCGCCTTCATTACCGCCTTCAGTAACACCTTCATTACCACCTTCAGTAACACCTTCATTACCACCTTCAGTAACGCCTTCATTACCGCCTTCATTACCGCCTTCATTACGCTTCAGTAACACCTTCATTACCACCTTCAGTAACGCCTTCATTACACCTTCATTACCGACTTTATTACCGCCTTCATTACTTCATTACCGCTTTATTACCGCTTCAGTAACACCTTCATTACCGCCTTCATTACCGCTTCATTACCGCTTCATTACCGCTTCATTACCGCTTCATTACCGCCTTCATTACACCTTCATTACCGCCTTCATTACCTTCATTACCGCCTTCATTACCGCCTTCATTACCGCCTTCAGTAACACCTTCAGTAACACCTTCATTACCGCCTTCATTACCGCCTTCATTACCGCCTTCATTACCGCCTTCATTACCGCCTTCATTACCACCTTCAGTAACACCTTCATTACCGCCTTCATTACCGCCTTCATTACCGCCTTTATTACCGCCTTCAGTAACACCTTCATTACCACCTTCATTACCGCCTTCATTACCACCTTCAGTAACACCTTCAGTAACACCTTCAGTAACACCTTCATTAACACCTTCATTACCACCTTCAGGAACATCTATATTACCACTTTTCTTAACACCTTCAAATTAAAATTGTATTTGTCACACATACGATTAGGACATGCAGTAAAATGTTTTGTTATTCTGAAATCCTTCATTAACATCTTTATTACATATTACAGCAGTGTGTGTTCATCTGTATGAATAAATACCACAAACAGAATAAACACACACACATGCATTACCTTAACGAGGGCAGAGTGCAGGTAGATGTTATGAGGCATTATAACTGCTCCAACAATCCCAACTGCCTGCTCCAACTGTGCAGCTCCGCAGCCCTGACAGTATGGAAGAAACATCCCCTTCAACACCTCACCCTGATCCGGGGCTACACGCACATACTGCAGGAACACACACACACACACACACACACACACACACACACACACACACTTAACATTCCATATAAAGTGAAATGGAATATAATGTTTTATAAATGAAAAGCACTGATGGATGTAATGAGATTAGTGAGGATTATTTTTTACCTCGTAGCCGAAAGCAACTGCCATGATGGTGATGAGGAAACCAAAAAAAGCTTCCAGTTTACGCAAACCTGCACAATACAAATATAACGGCACACTTTCATACACAACTACACACAAAATCTCTATATAACTATTAGAATCATGTGATGACTGTACAGACTCACCGTATTTATCCAGAAAGAGGAATACAAACGTGTCCACAATGGTGATAAGTACACCTGCCCACAGGGGAATCCTGAGGGGAGGGGCAACCAAACATTCAATCACTCAATCACTTACTCATTTAATTATTCTGTCACACAATCGATCATGCAATAGTTTAGTATGAATGAAGAAGAGTAATGAGACAGTTACCGGCCCACAGACAGCAGGTTGAGAGCGATGGCACAGCCGATCACTTCCTGCATGTCAGAGCCAATAATGGCCAACTCCACCATCAACCAGAGAATGATCCGAGGAACCTGCAGAGAAAATTGCCATCACCATTATCATCATCATCATCACCGTAATAATTAGTGTCTGTAATATGTTGTGTGACTGGATTGTAGATGAAGCCTTCATTTTTTCTAGACTGTAAATACTGAAGAAAGAAATGTGTTACAGCATAGTGTACTACAGTATACTGTAACACAGTACTGCTACACTGGGGTGTTACCGTGTAATGTTACAGCCTTATGGCATAGTGTTATGTTGTACTACACTGTAA
>NC_060902.1:231144-256144 GCF_014805685.1 Silurus meridionalis
GTATATTAACTCTGTAAAACTACATTTGTGTTTAGGTAACGTGGCGACTGTGACCAATCAGAGCGCTCCTTTTATCCGGGAACTGTGTGTGTGTGTGTGTGTGTGTGTGTGTGTGTGTGCTGTTTGGAATTTATCAATGAGAGAATTGAATGAAAATTTTGAATATATTCTGAATATATCAAATGAAATATATATAAACGGCATAGGGTTAGGTATATATATATATATATATATATATATATATATATATATATATATATATATATGAACATCTTTTTCTTCTTTTCTCCTTCTTTCAGCATCTCCCATTAGGGGGCGCCACAGCGGATCATCCGTCTCCATACCCCCCTACATCTGCCTCTTTCACACCAACTACCTGCATGTCTTCTCTCACCACATCCATAAACCTCCTCCTTGGTCTTCCTCTTTTCCTCCTTCCTGGTGTCTCCATCCTCAGCACTCTCCTACTGATATACCCCATGTCCCTCCTCTGCACATGTCCAAACCATCTCAATCTCACCTCCCTCACCTTGTCTCCAAAACGTCCTACATGCGCTGTCCCTTTAATAAACTCATTTCTAATCCTGTCCATCCTCATCACTCAAAACGAACATCTCAACATCTTCAGCTCTGCTACCTCCAGCTCCACCTCCTGTCTTTTACTCAATGCCACTGTCTCTAATCCATACAACATCTCAGGTCTCACCACAGTCCTATAAACTTTCCCTTTCACTCTCACAGATACTCTTCTATCACAAGTCTATATATGTATATAGATACACACACACACACACACACACACACACACACACACACACACATACACACACACACTCTGATAACACACTAACTGATACATACATACATACATACACACTGATACGCACTCACTTATACATACATACAAACTAATACACACACATAGTCTGGTACACACACTCACTTATACATACATAAACACTGATACACACTCTGATACACACACACTCACTGATACATGCATACACACTGATACACACACACACTAACTGATACATACATACACACTGATACACACACACACAGTCTGATACACACACTCTCTGATACATACATAAACACTGATACACACTGATACACACACACTGATACATACACACACACTAAGACACACACTCACTGATACATACATAGACACTGTTACACACTTATTGATACATACATACTCACTGATACATACACACACTGATACACATACACACTGTTACACACACACACTCACTGATACATACATACACACACACACACACACACACACACACACACACACACGCGCGGAAAGTGACAGTAATTTACTACCATTACACTTTACACCCCGCGAGAGCACCGGCTGCCTGACGCCATATCCGCCGGAAGTGCGTGTCGTCCTTTCGTAATGAAATCAACACACAGGGGTTAATACACACACACACACACACACACACACACACACACACACACACACACACAAACAAACATTAATACACACTCTCACGCGCTCTGATATTTATATTTATATATGTATTGTTTATATATAAAGTATATTAACTCTGTAAAACTACATTTGTGTTTAGGTAACGTGGCGACTGTGACCAATCAGAGCGCTCCTTTTTATCCGGGAACTGTGTGTGTGTGTGTGTGTGTGTGTGTGTGTGTGTGTGTGCTGTTTGGAATTTATCAATGAGAGAATTGAATGAAAATTTTGAATATATTCTGAATATATCAAATGAAATATATATAAACGGCATAGGGTTAGGGTATATATATATATATATATATATATATATATATATATATATATATATATATATATATGAACATCTTTTTTCTTCTTTTTCTCCTTCTTTCAGCATCTCCCATTAGGGGGCGCCACAGCGGATCATCCGTCTCCATACCCCCCTACATCTGCCTCTTTCACACCAACTACCTGCATGTCTTCTCTCACCACATCCATAAACCTCCTCCTTGGTCTTCCTCTTTTCCTCCTTCCTGGTGTCTCCATCCTCAGCATTCTCCTACTGATATACCCCATGTCCCTCCTCTGCACATGTCCAAACCATCTCAATCTCACCTCCCTCACCTTGTCTCCAAAACGTCCTACATGCGCTGTCCCTTTAATAAACTCATTTCTAATCCTGTCCATCCTCATCACTCAAAACGAACATCTCAACATCTTCAGCTCTGCTACCTCCAGCTCCACCTCCTGTCTTTTACTCAATGCCACTGTCTCTAATCCATACAACATCTCAGGTCTCACCACAGTCCTATAAACTTTCCCTTTCACTCTCACAGATACTCTTCTATCACAAGTCTATATATGTATATAGATACACACACACACACACACACACACACACACACACACACATACATACACACACACATACACACTGATACACACACTCACTGATACATACATACATACATACACACTGATACGCACTCACTTATACATACATACAAACTAATACACACACACATAGTCTGGTACACACACTCACTTATACATACATAAACACTGATACACACTCTGATACACACACACTCACTGATACATGCATACACACTGATACACACACACACTAACTGATACATACATACACACTGATACACACACACACACAGTCTGATACACACACTCTCTGATACATACATAAACACTGATACACACTGATACACACACACTCACTGATACACACACACTAAGACACACACTCACTGATACATACATAGACACTGTTACACACACTTATTGATACATACATACTCACTGATACATACACACACTGATACACATACACACTGTTACACACACACTCACAGATACATACATACCCACACACACACACACACACACACACACACACACACACACACACACACACACAAACAGTCTGATACACAAACTCACTGACACATACATACACACTGATACACACCACTGATACACACACACTCTGATACACGCACACTCACTGATACACACACACTCACTGATACATACACACACACACTAAGACACACATTCACTGATACATACATACACACTGTTACACACACTTATTGATACATACACACTCACTGATACATACACACACTGATACACATACTCACCGATACACACACTCACTGATACATACACACACTGATACACACACACACTCACTGATACATACATACCCACACACACACACACACACACACACACACACACACACAGTCTGATACACAAACTCACTGACACATACATACACACTGATACACACCACTGATACACACACACTCTGATACACGCACACTCACTGATACACACACTCACTGATACATACACACACACACTAAGACACATTCACTGATACATACATACACACTGTTACACACACTTATTGATACATACACACTCACTGATACATATACACACTGATACACATACTCACCGATACACACACTCACTGATACATACAAACACACTGTTACACACACACACACACACACACACACACACACACACACACACACACACACACAGTCTGATACACACTCACTGACACATACATACACACTGATACACACACCACTGATACATACACACACTCTGATACACACACACACTCACTGATACACGCATACACACTGATACACACACTCACTGGTACATACATACATACACACTAAAACACACACACTCACTGGTACATACATACACACTGATACACACACATAGACAGTCTGGTACACACACTCGCTGATACATACATAAACACTGATATACACACTGTTACATACATACTCACTGATACATACACCCACTGATACATATACTCACTGATACACACACACTCACTGATACATACACACACTGATACATATACTCACTGATACACACACTCACTGATACATACAAACACACTGTTACACACACTCACTGATACATACACACTGATACATATACTCACTGATACACACACACTCACTGATACATACAAACACACTGTTACACACACACACACACACACACACACACACACACACACACACACACACACACACACACACACACACACACACACACACACACACACACACACACACACACACACATACACACACACACACAGCTACACACAGCTACACACAGCTACACACACACACACAGCTACACACACACACACACACACACACACACACACACACACACACACACACACACACATACACACACACACACAAACACACACACACACATACAGGTTAATGGACAGCAATGTATTTCCTTTACACTAAAGTATTTTTTTTATTATGCTGCAGTTTCTTCTCCGTCTCTCTGAATCCATCACATTCCTGCTTCTTCTTCTCCTTCATCAGCTTTCTGAAAGTTCATCTTGTCTTTATTCTGGATAACTGTGTCCTGACTGTCCACACTGCTGCTTGACACTGAATCCTCCTCTTCATCATAATCATCATTATTATCACTATTCTCATCTCTTCTTTCTCCTGAATGTCTCTCTTCTTCTTCTCCACTGATCTCAGTGTAACCCAATTTTTCCTCCAGCTCAGGTTCCTCCTCTGCAACTCCAGAGTTCTTCTCTGATTCCCAGAGTTCCTCGTCTTCCTCCTCAGGTTCGGAATCAGGAGCGGTGTAGCGGCGAATGCGGCTCACGGCTTCCCTCATCAACTCTGCACTCTGTTTCACTCTGAAGAACCTTTGTGCTGAAGAACAGATCTGCGCATGAACTGTATTGATCTCAGATAAGCGACCAGAAGATCTGGAGGGAGAAGAACAAGCTGCTTGTGACAGAAGAGAAGGAAGGGTGGAGGACACATACCCGGGAGGTTGAGGAGACATCTCAGAGTGTAAAGTGGATAATGAACCAGATGGTAACTGCCCCTGCATGTGAAGGTCAAGTGATGGAGATGTTAGGCCTTTAGGGTTTTCATCAAAGACACCAAACAGGAGTGGACCAGGATTTTGTAGATCATCTACAACCAAATCAGGATTCTCTTTAATGTTCTGAAGAAGGTCCAGATTTAAATTCTTAATTTCTGTAGTTTCAGAACATTTGTTTTTATTCAGAGCCACAAGTTCAATGAGGAGCACAGAGCTGATATCCTCTTCATCATCCTTATGGAGAAGACTCTGTTCAGGGAAAGACTCTCTAATATCTTTTACAGAGGAGAAAGGATTAAGAAGATCTACACCACCTTCAGCATTTCCTTCATAGAGGGTGTTCTCCTGGTCACATGACTCGTTCATGGTTTCCATATTGTACCTGTGGAGAGTTTGTTGAAGATGATTTGTGTGTGAAGGTTTGTCTTCTCCCTCTTGGACAAGGTTCACCACAGAACTCTGGAGGAAGTTTGGCCAGATATCTACGAGATGTTGTTCTCTGGGTTTTTCTTGATGAGCAAACAAATTATTTGTTTTTTCAACATGATATCCCAGAAAAGATGGAGAAACTTCAGAACCTCTTTGATTTGAAAACTGTTGATTGATTTCTTGTTGAAGTGTCTCAGATGTGTTCAGGAAATTTGGGCAGAGATTTTGGACATGTAATAGGTTCTCCTGATGGTGACCTCCTTCCAGGCTGAACATATCACTCGTTCTTTGCAGGTTGTGGAAGGTGCAGAATGGGTTCTCCTCCATGGGTCTAAGCTCATGGTCCATCGCTTTATTAGTATCTCGCTCGTAAATGTTCTGAAGGATTTGGACGTGATTCTGTACATCAGCAGTTTCAGCCAGAGGATCACTAAAGTTCTCATTGTGATCTACTGTTACATTTAAAACTTTCCCATAAAATATTCTTTTATTATGCTGCAGTTTCTTCTCCGTCTCTCTGAATCCATCACATTCCTGCTTCTTCTTCTCCTTCATCAGCTTTCTGAAAGTTCATCTTGTCTTTATTCTGGATAACTGTGTCCTGACTGTCCACACTGCTGCTTGACACTGAATCCTCCTCTTCATCATAATCATCATTATTATCACTATTCTCATCTCTTCTTTCTCCTGAATGTCTCTCTTCTTCTTCTCCACTGATCTCAGTGTAACCCAATTTTTCCTCCAGCTCAGGTTCCTCCTCTGCAACTCCAGAGTTCTTCTCTGATTCCCAGAGTTCCTCGTCTTCCTCCTCAGGTTCGGAATCAGGAGCGGTGTAGCGGCGAATGCGGCTCACGGCTTCCCTCATCAACTCTGCACTCTGTTTCACTCTGAAGAACCTTTGTGCTGAAGAACAGATCTGCGCATGAACTGTATTGATCTCAGATAAACGACCAGAAGATCTGGAGGGAGAAGAACAAGCTGCTTGTGACAGAAGAGAAGGAAGGGTGGAGGACACATACCCGGGAGGTTGAGGAGACATCTCAGAGTGTAAAGTGGATAATGAACCAGATGGTAACTGCCCCTGCATGTGAAGGTCAAGTGATGGAGATGTTAGGCCTTTAGGGTTTTCATCAAAGACACCAAACAGGAGTGGACCAGGATTTTGTAGATCATCTACAACCAAATCAGGATTCTCTTTAATGTTCTGAAGAAGGTCCAGATTTAAATTCTTAATTTCTGTAGTTTCAGAACATTTGTTTTTATTCAGAGCCACAAGTTCAATGAGGAGCACAGAGCTGATATCCTCTTCATCATCCTTATGGAGAAGACTCTGTTCAGGGAAAGACTCTCTAATATCTTTTACAGAGGAGAAAGGATTAAGAAGATCTACACCACCTTCAGCATTTCCTTCATAGAGGGTGTTCTCCTGGTCACATGACTCGTTCATGGTTTCCATATTGTACCTGTGGAGAGTTTGTTGAAGATGATTTGTGTGTGAAGGTTTGTCTTCTCCCTCTTGGACAAGGTTCACCACAGAACTCTGGAGGAAGTTTGGCCAGATATCTACGAGATGTTGTTCTCTGGGTTTTCTTGATGAGCAAACAAATTATTTGTTTTTTCAACATGATATCCCAGAAAAGATGGAGAAACTTCAGAACCTCTTTGATTTGAAAACTGTTGATTGATTTCTTGTTGAAGTGTCTCAGATGTGTTCAGGAAATTTGGGCAGAGATTTTGGACATGTAATAGGTTCTCCTGATGGTGACCTCCTTCCAGGCTGAACATATCACTCGTTCTTTGCAGGTTGTGGAAGGTGCAGAATGGGTTCTCCTCCATGGGTCTAAGCTCATGGTCCATCGCTTTATTAGTATCTCGCTCGTAAATGTTCTGAAGGATTTGGACGTGATTCTGTACATCAGCAGTTTCAGCCAGAGGATCACTAAAGTTCTCATTGTGATCTACTGTTACATTTAAAAACTTTCCCATAAAATATTCTTGACTAAATGTTTCAGTGGTGTTTTCCACTGATCTTCTCAACATTGCTTGAGTGAGATCTTTTCTCTCATCTGCTCCATGGAAGGACTTTTCTTCTATTATCTTATTTTTCTGACTGAAAGCATCACTGGTGTTTCTCAGAAAGGTTTGGTTCAGATTCTGGAAATCATCACGCTCACCTATAGAACTGTTCTTCACATGTTCATCCCTAAGGTCAGTCACAGATGTATGGATTTCATCAGTCATGAACTTTTTGTCATCTGACTTGAGATCAGCTCCCCATTCAGTGCTCCTCATCTCCACGATCTCATGTCCTGCATTAACATCATCCCCATGAGTCACCTCAGAAATCTCCAGCATGGCTTCAGCTTCTGATGTTATGTTTGAATTTTCCTCCTCATTTGGTGTAGACGTTGCTGGGATTGGAGGATTGTCACCCTCAGAAGATCTCTCTGAAGGATCAGGACCCTGAGAGAGACTGGAGTTTTCCATCTTAAAGGATTCTTTCAATGTGTGTTCTTCATCAACCGAATTCTGAAGAACAATTCCCAAAATCCTCTCTGCTCTTTTCTTGGAGGTCTTATGTTTAGGTTGGACTTGGCTGGATGTTTGGTTAATAAGCTTCTGTTCTGAACTTCTGTCTGTGGTCTGCTCAGAGGTTTTGTCCTGATGGTTGGAATCAGAATTGTGTTTAGATGAGTCAGATGGTTGTGAGCTCGTGTACTGGATGTGTTCAGGTTTAGGAGGAATGAGGATGTCCAGCTTGATGACGACGTTGCTTTTGTCGATAAGAACAAGACCAGTTTTTTGATCTGTCATTGTGGTGTTTATTAGTTCTGGTTGTTCTGATAGACCTCCTCTTCTGAAGCTTCTGTTAGAGCAGTGCTGGGAGAGCTGTGGGGGAGGGAATTGTTGAGATCTGGGTTCCTTCCATAAAGGAAACTTGAGTGAGGTTTGGTGATGTGGCTCCACCAGTGTTGTGGAATTTAAAGACTCAGCAGGAGGAACATTGATATTGTTTTTGTCTTGACTTTTCTTTTTGCTGAAATCACAAAGGCTTGTTTCCTCAGCACTCAGCTTTCTCACTTCCTCTCGGACTTTTCTCACTTCCTTTCTGTGTTTAGAAAATCGTACATTTTGGTCACTCGGAGGTCGATGTTCCCCTGTGGGTTCTTTCAGTGTAGGATCTAGTTTAAAAGATTTTAATGAGCTGCATGACAATGCTTGGACTTCTTCTAGAGTTTCTGCAAACACTGGGCTTTTAAAAAAAGGAAACATTTTCACTTTAGGTCTTTGATAATTAGAAGATCTGGACAATCGTGTGTAATCTCTAGTGTGAGATACTAAACAGAAAATGGTTCCTTCACTACTTCTTCTTCTTATAAGTTTAGTTGGAGTCATATCCGAATCAGATGTCTGATATTTCTTCTGATGTTCTGATGATTGTGGTGTATAAAATAATTCCTGGTTCTGTTGAACAGAGGGCCAACGTTTCTGATGATGTGGTTTTCTGTCAGGACCAGGAAAGGTTACGGTTCCTGGTGTCTCTACACCTGAGGAGAATTGAATCTCTGGTCTTCTGTCTGAGAAGGAGCCAGAACGATGCCCTAATTCCCTCTCAGCATCAGATCTGCTTCCAAATCTGTACTCTGTGTAAAGGTTTGTGGGAGATCTGATTGGTTCCAGGGTTCCTGCTTGTTTCTTCTGCTCAGCTGGAGATGTGTATGGTGGAGGTGGTGTGTAATTTGGAGGTCGGCTCCAAGAAGAACTTTGGATTGTTCGCTCGTTTTGCTTATTATTCAGTTTTACAGAAACGTTGTGTGTTACAGAGGTGTACAGAGGAAGCTGCTGAGATGTGGGAAGGTTACATGTATTTTCTGAGGTATTTACTCCAGATTTTTGGCCAAGTACTGCACTGATGGATCTCTTCTCAGTTCTTAGTGCATATTGGATTTCTTTCCACATCTCTCCTTGAAGACGTTTCCTCCTGGATACAGAGAGATGATAACTCCACCTTGCTTGTTCCGCCAGCTCTTCAACTTTATCCCTCTCTTCTCTGGAGTGTGTGGTAGCAGATTGCCAGTGATTTCTCAAATCCCCTCTCTGCACCATCATCTCCTCCTTTCTTCTCTCCCTGCATCTTTCCATCAGCATCTTGTGGTCAGAATACTGATCACACATTCCTCTCTTCAGTCAGTTTCTCACACTGCTGGATCCTGCTGGTCTTTAGGTAAGATGTGTATGGTTAGATACCTTCAGATATCTCTGGAGGTTTCTGAGATATCTGAAAAGATCATGAGGAAACAGAGAGATGGAGGGGTGATAAATGTAGTTATAGCTCTAATCTGATCTTCATCTCTTAGATCTCATCTGCTTATTCACTTAATTAAGATTAATCTGGAGCTTCTCCACAGTAACAGATCTTTCAGTTTATATACATTTTATTTATTGTATGAAAGCTGTATATAAATAATTATAATGTGCTTCATCACACCGCCCCCTAGCGGGAGTCAGGAGAATTATTCTTATCAGTAGCACTGTTAGCATTATCACTATTTCAATTTGGAAAAATAAGCCACGCCCAGATCGGGCTGAGTCGCTAAGACACGCCCACTTTCTCTTAAAAACAGCTTGTGGTCAGGCTGAAGAAACACTCCACTGTGCTACAGGTGAGTTCAATCAGGTGTGATGTTCAGAACTTTGGATTCAGTTTTTCATCGAGTTTCAGTCAGGAGACGACGCGTTCTGTCCCACGTCTTCTTATTATTGATCTCATTCAGAAATGTATAGAAGAGTGAAATCTGGATTCATCTCTAAACACAATCACATTTTAGATTTATATTTAATAAAATACACAATTTACACCAGAAAAATAAACAGAATAAACCTAACAAGCATAATGATCATAATAAATATAATAAACATAATAAATATAATTAATAAGTCTTAAATCAGAATAAATCTATAAATCAGTCAGGATGGACACACACATTACTGCATATATATTAAATATGTATATGTCATTTAACTCTATAATAACCTGAAATATAACTCACACACACACACACAACAAATACACACTCACTATACACACACACACACACACACACACACACACACACACACACACACAGTAAATCAGTCTCACACACCTTCGTTGTTCGGTGTGAAGTTCAGCAGGTCCTCATGAGGAGTGATGTTTTGAGATTTTTCAAGTTTCAACTAACTCCGCCCACTAACCACGCCCACCGATTCCACCCACTGACTCCACCCATTCATTACATTTAAAATCATCTGTTTATTTTCTCTGAGTTTAAACAGCATTTAACACACACACACACACACACACACACACACACACACACACACACACACACACACACACACACATTAATGAGAAATTTAATTAAGTTGAACAGCATTGCTGCAGAATACACACACTCCCAAACACACACACAAACTAAAGTGTAGATCAGCAAGTTTTTGTTGCAGAAAAAAACGTGAGACTGAAACACACACAACAAATACATGCTCACTACAACTACACACACACACACACACACACACACACACACACACACACAAACACAAATACACACTCACTATACACACACACACACAACAAATACACACTTACTTCATTTACACACACACACACAAATACACACAAATACACACAAACAATAAATACACACTGTTTATATAACAATGTAATATACAGTATTTATATATTGATATATATTATATTAATCATCTCAATAAAATCATTCAAACCACAACTGGTGTGTAAATTTACATCTGGAGTTTACAATTCTCTGTGTGTGTGTGTGTGTGTGTGTGTGTGTGTGTGTGTGTGTGTGTGTTGATAAAGATCTGTGAATTAGTGTGAAACACTGCAGCAGAACAAACAGGATGAAGTGTGTGAACAGAAATCAGAGCACTTTTCTGTCCACAAGCTTCAGAATCATCAAGCTGCTCTCTGATTGGCTCTCGGTGCCTCCACACACCAGTTTCTAATGATGAACAAAGCTCTGAATGCCATGTGGCACGCTGTACTCGCACACACACACACACACACACACACACACACACACACACACACACACACACACACACTCTTCATGGTTGGCTCTGTAAATGTTGATGTTCTGTGCATCAGTTTCACATGGAAGTGTGGTAGAACTTGTGTGTGTCGTGTTCTCACCGCATTTTAGACGAGGCATAAACCACAGCACCGCTTTTACTCAGATGGTCCAGGGTGTGGAGGAGCAGAGGGAACGTCTCAGGGATGTAGACAATGTCTGAGCTGAGCACCAGGTCCCACTCAGACGAGAAAGTTGCTGAGGAGATCTTTTAATCAGGAGCTTCAAACTCACCAATTGAGCAGCAAAGATGCTGACCAAGATGCTGCCTGCTCCCAACTCCATATCCCGCCTCCCACACAATTCCACCTGCTCACGCTCCAAATACTCACACATCTGGATCCCCTGAGAACACACACAGGCACGCTAAACAAGGCAGTGTGTCTGTGTGTGTTACCCAAGTCTTCACTCTAGAACCCCAGAAGTAATAATAAATCATAAACTTGACAGATAGTGACGTGATGAAACACCATGAAGTTCCTGAGGATGGATTTGGACTGTAATTAACATTAACAGTCTGCTACAATGTGCTCAGGGTTTCAGTTTGTATGAACAGTTCTGCATATAAACATCACTGAACACTTTCTGACCTCAACACTGATGGAACTGTAATGATGGACATTTGGTGATGAGGATGAGGTTCTCTTTAGAGTCTGGTTTCTCTCAAGGTTCCTTCATCATTAAGTCTCAGGGAGTTTTTCCTTCACCAGTCACCACTGGATCACTGATTACTGATAAACATATAAGGAACAAACTTATAGACGCTAAACTTCTACATTCCTACCAGGGGAACTAATAAAATACAAATACTAAAACTAAAACAGGTCCCATGTTTTCTCGGAAAGAAGACTTTATTGTGTCATATATACATTTTTGCTCCAAAAGATGCGGTAGGACGTATTTTCGGGGGATGTCTTATATTTTTATGTACAACAATCTACCAGTACATTTATTAATGTATAATACAAAAATCTGTATATCCTCCACTTAGACACAACCTGGTTCAGCCTGTACTCCACCTGATTGGTCGTCTGTTTACTGTAACTCTC
The DNA here is from genome assembly GCF_014805685.1 of Silurus meridionalis. Classification (NCBI taxonomy): domain Eukaryota; kingdom Metazoa; phylum Chordata; class Actinopteri; order Siluriformes; family Siluridae; genus Silurus; species Silurus meridionalis. Next base: position 243,666 of record NC_060902.1, read on the forward strand.
GAACAAAGGCACCTGCTTGAGTATATACAAATACTTACGGTAATTATAATTCATATTACCGGTATTATATTAATATTATATTACTATTATTATTAAATTAATATTTTATAATTAAATACATCATTGTGTGTTGCTATGATACTACCGTAAATGCGGCTGAGGATCTTATCTAGGGCAAACCTAGTCTTCATGGGGAGTTCTGCAAGATGGCGAGGTATGTGCACGTTCTGCTGAGCTCTGGCAGAACTATTTAAACCTTTGCTATCTTCTCACAAACTTAACTGACTATTTAAACTCACCACTACTGTGTTTATTTCTCTGAATTTGCTTTAGTTTATTATTTAATTTTTTTTGTTAAGTATAAAACATAAGGAAAAATATGGCGCATCTTATGGCATATCTCTGGATGCAGAATAAGCTTTCGACAGGGTTGAGTGGAGGTTTTTTTTTCAAGTGCTAACAAAGCTGCTTTACACATGAACAAATTATTCATGAACAGCTCATCACTAACACACACACACACACACACACACACACACACACACACACACACACACACACACTTACACACTGAAGTAAACACATGTTCTAGACCTGAACCTTGTGAAGCCTGCCCCCTGCCCCCTGACCCCAGTTAACTTCCTGGTTTGTGATTCTCTAATTGCACACTAAGGTCTCTGATCCAGTCCCTGTCTCTAAACCCGTCCCTGTCTCTGATCCGGCTTCTGTCTCTCATCTGGCAACTGTCTCGGTCCCTGTCCCTGTCTCTGATCCGGCTCCTGTATTTGCTGTATCTTGGTCCTGTGTCTGGTCTTGTTCCTGTCTCTGATCTGGTCTTTGTCTGTAATCCAGCTCCTGTCTCTGATCCGGCTCTGGCCTTTGATCTGGACTATAACACTGTTTCTTATATTGTTTGTTTTTCCTCAATTCACTCATTTCTCAGCATGTGACAGTAACACTGTGATGATTGTAATGATGAAAAAGATGATGAAGAAGATGATAATGATGAAGAAGTAGATGGTTATTTTGTGTTTGATAGCAGGGAGAGGAGAAGTGGAGGTTCAGGTTGGTACTTTAAATGTTGGTACTATGACTGGTAAAGGGAGAGAGGGAGCTGATATGATGGAGAGGAGAAAGGTAGAGATGTTGTGTGTTCAGGAGACCAAGTGGAAAGAGAGTAAGAGCAGGAACATTGGAGGTGTTTAAACTGTTCTATCATGGTGTGGATGGAAAGAGAAATGGTGTAGGGGTGATTCTGAAGGAAGAGTACAGTAAGAGTGTAGTGGAGGTGAAGAGAGTTTCTGATAGGGTGAGGAACGTGAAGCTGGAAGTTGAAGGGGTGATGATAAATGTCATCAGTGTTTATGCTCCACAAGTGGGTTGTGAGATGGAGTAGAAGGAAAAATTCTAGAGTGAATTAGATGAAATGGTAGAAGGTGAACCTAGGAATGAAGATTGGTGATTGGGGCAGATTTAAATGGGCATGTAGGTGAAGGGAACAGAGGTGATGAGGAGGTGATGGGTGGGTATGGTCTTGTAAGGTGCTCACCCAATGGCCCAATGACAGAATCCACAGATGTGGGTGAAGGTATGCTGCATGTTAGTCTTTCTTGCACTGCTGTAGAAGATTACTAAAATAGATATCACATTGTTACATAAATCCAAATTTAACCTTGATCAATTTTAATAGATTATTCTAAACATTCTGTCTTTTCAATTAATCATTCATTATGGACCCGGAGTAGCTTAGAGTCTTGTGCTTGGCTAACGATACCTGTTAATGGAGTAGGCCGCCTAATGCTTCTACACTGTAAAAAATAAACCGTACATTTTACGGTAAAAAAACGGCAGCTGTGGTTGGCAGAACTTTACCTTAAAAAATACGGTAGGAACGTTATTGGTTGTACAGGATTGCACCCATTGTACTGTATATTTTACGTACTTTAGTTGGTTCTTTTTACGGTTAATAACTGTCTAGTCAATGTTTATGTTGTTATAAAAGCAGTTTATACCCGTCAAAATACAGGATTTACATTGTAATAATTACGGTTCATAGCCATATTTTTTACAGCTCAAACCTGTTTAATTTAAAGGTTTATTTTGTAATAATTACAGTTAAAACCTATAATTATTTCACAAAGCAGACAGGAAACTATTTAAACTAAGGAAAAAACATTAAATGTGTAAATGCTGTTGAACTATTTTTTATTATAAATAACCACAGTGAATTTATCATTTATTTATCATTTATCATTTAATCACACCAGCTGGGAGCTAGAAGAGATAGAAGTTACATTTCTAAACATTCAGATTTTATTTTTAAGAAACTATTAAGAGTAATTTCATTCTAATAGATGAACACAAACCTAAATCAAATCATTAAAACCCATCAAAATCTATTAATAGACTTGGACATCAGTGTGGTCCCATGTATTTTTTAATAAAGACTGCCAGGCATTTAAAACAACATTAATGTATTTTTCTGTTCTCGTGTTTTAACAGAAGTATACAGTGGTTTAAGATCAGATTAACATCAGTCGGTGAAGACTACTCATTTAAAATTCAGACTCAGAAAACATTTCTGCTACCTAAATGCCACTTTAAACTGAGCTTGAGAAGATACAGAAGTTAAAGGTTCAGATAAACATTTACAATAAGAACTACTAAAACAGAAGAAGGCACAAATGCTTACAGAATATAGTATATTGTTACTACTAAACACATGGTTACAACTCAAGTCATTAAAATTTCAATGTTTATAAAGTTTAAACTCGGAAACTATTTGCAGGCCACCTTTGCAAAGTCTCTCGCCACTCATGATCAGAAAGGGCAGAGATTAAGGTGAAGGCTCTTGGGTTCACTAGGAGTCGCTCTTTGTTCTTCTTTTCAACAACTTTTGTGCCCTTTTCGGGATTGATGATGAAAAACACCTTGAAAAGAAAGAAAAAACATTGAAACTAAATATTAAGTGAACCTCCTCTCCGAGGTGTCTTTACATCCCTTTGCAGGAATTCAAGCACTGACGCCAGTTCAGTAGGGTAGTGAATGTTGAAACAGTAGTAACTGCCGAACATTAGGCAAACAGCAGCGATGAAAGTAGTGATGTCATCGTTCACAATCTTGCGGTCCACTCTGAGCATGAATCGAACAGCAGCATAGCAGGAGCGTCCTGTGGATACATTTCAATTCAATGAAGACATGTACATGTAGCAAGGTAATTGTGTATTTACATATATGACTATTATACACATAGCAGTTTATTTAGTACTGCCCTGAAAAACTATCACATAATAGATTTCTACACATTCTACAACACAAATTACTAACTCCATTTAATGAAATAACCTAGTTCAAAGGTTTAGATACCCCAAATGCTTAATACTGTATGATGTTACATGAAAGATGAACATTCTGTTTTGTCTCATTTGATTTGGGACAGTAAACAAAATCCACCAGGTCCTGAACATTCTTTGAATATCCAGCATCCAAATATCTGACCATGACCCTCATCTTTTAACACTAATGACAATTAGAAGACTCATACACAACTATTACCCCCGTCTCTCAAATGTCCAGATATTTTAAAGCCAAATCTCCAAATGATACAGTCAGTGGTAGAAAGGGGCTAAATATGCAGAACATGTCAAAAAGGCAGATAAAGTGCAAGAACTGGGTTTATTTTGATAAGTTTTAAGTTTCAGATTAAACAAGACACTTGTGAACAATAATCACAAAACACAGAAATGCTCATGATTTATGTATCGTACAGTATTTAGCTTCTAGTGTATCTAAACTTTTGAACTGGACTATTTTTGTAGTTATTAGTCTGTGTTTTGGAAAATGTGTAAAAAGTTGTACTTACCACACACAATGCAAGGCGTCACAGGCAGGTTTTCCAACTCTACATCCTTTGCGAGGCTTGTCTCTTCTACATAATGAAGAAGGAGCTCCTCTTTCTCCTCTTACAAGTAGAAGAAATGTGTCCTTCACATCATAGGGGCAACCATTTGTGTGTCCTTTCAAATCTTGTAATTTTGTGATAGCTTGTAAGACATTCTTATTCTTGGTTGCACAAACATTCCTCATGAAGTTCCTTTTCTGCCAATGCTGTTCAGGAAGGTCTCTATAAGTGGTATCCCTGTGAGGTCTTTAAAGTGCACTTCAATGACACTTTCCTGAAACAAAAATGGCCAGTCATCAGTGAGGATTTTCATGTCTGTTCTCATGTCTTTTTTATTTTTGGTGTGCTGGTCCATTTTTGACCCTGGCTTGAAATTGTTTGACCAAGGATTAGAATCTGGACCATTCACATCTTGCAAAGACTTTGGATATTTGGCAACCATTCTTTTGGTGACCTCTGTTAAATTCTTACTACTTTGACAAACTTTCATCATTGCTGCAACAACAATACTCACCATTTCCCTACGCAACCGAGGAATTGGTCTTTTCTGTCTCTCAAGTGCCTGCATTAATTCCTCAGGAAACTTATTCCATGGGACTTTAAAGCTGTCCACCCAGTTCACACTAGGAGGGGAGGTGTTTGGAGATGAGTTTGAAGAACTCTGGGACAGAAAACAAAACAGGCGGTTTGCTTTGGGGTTTCGGAAATTTGTGCTGTAAAAAAAAGTCAAAAAGGTACTTAGTTGGACAAGGAATAGTTCAACCAAAAATATCATCACGGTTTATTGCCCTATTCTTATTCCAAACCAGGCGCTAATTTAGAATGACAAGATTGTAAATAAATTACAGACAAACTTGTCTTTACAGTAGAATATTGACTTAAACAATCACAATTTGTTTGCCTCACTGTTACTGTATAATAAACAGAATATGAAGTGTATTAAGTAGAACAAACAACAAAAAGTAATAAATAACAAAAGTAATTGTTACTTTTAATAACAAAAGTAATAAATATGTCTGACCATTAAAGAGAGAGTTCACCCCAAAATCAAAATTCTGTCATTATTTACTACCATTTATATTTGGGAGAATGTCAGTAAGCAAACAGACCTGATCCCTGCTTGCTTACTGACATTCTTCCAACCATCTTTCATTGTGTTTAGCAAAACAAAGAAATGTATACAGGTTTGGAACAAACTGAGGGTGAGGAAATAATGACAGAATGTTCATTTTGGGGTCAACTATCCCTTTAAGGTTTTTGTAACGGAAACAAATACATGGACTTACTGGTCTCCTTTATGTTTACGGTATGAACGAAACGTTTCATGGCGATCTGTAGCGGCGCACTTGAACACGCCTCGTGGTTCATTACGGTGAAGTTTGACATGTAAAACATGCTCCCTAAGGGTTTGCACTGATATTCCACAGAAATAACAGCTAAACATTTTAAGCACATGAACAAACACACACTCTACTGCTGTTTTAAACACCTAAATGATGTTTCACGTTCTGGGTTGGAGTTTGCAAGTTTGATACATGCTACTCATGTTTACAACCACACACTGATTACAACAGTTTAATTCAACTTACCAATGTGCCCATACACACTTATCTTAAAGAATATTTATACTAATTTGTAGGTTTTTTTTGTAATTTGTATTTGTAATTTGTAGCTCCGACAATGCTTCGCAAAAATCGCCATTTCTCCACTGCTCAAACGCGAGAAAACAAATGCTGCTCCGCACCAATCAGTATTTAGCCAATCAAATTCTTTGCCCACTGAATGATTACAATTTTTTAGGGTGTGTGAAACGAAATTTCTGAAATTCAATTATCTGTTTTGTCTCTGTCCTCAGAAGTTTGTTTTAAGGTAAGAAAAATTCAACAAGCATTTGAAAAGGTAACTGTTACGCATCATCCAATCATCATAAACATTAATCAATGTAACCCTAACCCTAAATCATTCTTAATTACAGCAAAACAATATTTTAGTGCTCAAAATCAAATAGACAAATGTCAAGGTGGACATTTTTAAGCGTTTTAAGCAGACAATTTAAACAAACAATTTTTTTTAGAAGTCGTTATATTACAACTTTACACAGACAAAGATGATTTTATCAAACATATGTTACAATTATTTATGTCCTCTGTCCTGCATTGTGGTTTTCAATTGCACACTGCACAGGGGTGTCAAAGATGTTTATGTATTTGTAATATGTTAGGAGGACAATTCCATGAAACAACCTTACAATGAAAAAAAATTCGTTTTTACAAAAGGTATTTTCACATCCATGACACATGTTTATTTCCCTTTTGTAAAATGTAAAGACAAAATTATAATTTTTGTTTATTTATTTTTAATTACAGTGCTTTCACTGTAAATTCTACGGTTATTGCAAGTTTTGTGAAATACGGTTTTATCCTGTAGCATGTTTATACGGTATTTTACTGTTAAATTTACGGACATTTTTTGCAGTGTATAAAGAATAATGGATTTAGCCACTCAGTTATAAGTTGCTATGTCAGTGATAGTCAGAAATCAGAAGGTCCCAGACTTTGTGCTTTATGCTCCATCTGTTCATGAGCTTTCAAATAAAATCAATCAAATTAAATCAAATGTTATTCATCACATACACATATATACAGGTACGACATGCAGTGAAATGCTTTATACGACGGTCCGGCATGAGGGGAATAGGATGGGGAAAAAGAAAAGAGTTAGTTACTGTCCTGGTCATAGATTTGCGGTAACACCAGGCTACGTAATCAACTAGATTCCAAAAATGTTGGGACACTGTACAAATTGTGAATAAAAAAGGAATGCAATAATTTACAAATCTTATAAATGTATATTTTATTCACAATAGAATATAGATAAAATATCAAATGTTAAAATTGAGACATTTTAAAATGTCATGCCAAATATTGTCTCATTTTGGATTTCATGAGAGCTACACATTCCAAAAAAGTTGGGACAGGGAGCAATAAGAGGCTGGAAAAGTTTAATGTACATATAAGGAACAGCTGGAGGACCAATTTACAACTTATCAGGTCAACTGGCAACATGATTGGGTATAAAAAGAGCCTGTCAGAGTGGCAGTGTCTCTCAGAAGTCAAGATGGGCAGAGGATCACCAGTTCCCCCAATGCTGCGGCGAGAAATAGTGGAGCAAAATCAGAAAGGAGTTTCTCAGAGAAAAACTACAAAGAGTTTTTAGTTCTCATCATCTACAGTGCAGAACATCATCCAAAGATTCAGAGAATCTGGAACAATCTCTGTGCGTAAGGGTGAAGGCCGGAAAACCATACTGGATGCCGGTGATCTTCAGGCCCTTAGACGCCACTGCATCACATACAGGAATGCTACTGTAATGGAAATCACAACATGGGCTCAGGAATACTTCCAGAAAACATTGTTGTTGTCGCCGGCTAAAACTCTATAGGTCAAAAAAGAAGCCATATCTAAACATGATCCAGAAGCTCAGGAGTTTTCTGAGGGCCAAGGCTCATTTAAAATGGACTGTGGCAAAGTGGAAAACTGTTCTGTGGTCAGACGAATCAAAATTTGAAGTTCTTCTTGGAAAACAGGGACTCCATGTCATCCGGACTGAAGAGGACAAGGACAACCCAAGTTGTTCTCAGCGCTCAGTTCAGAAGCCTGCATCTCTGATGGTATGGGGTTGCATGAGTGTGTGTGGCATGGGCAGCTTACACATCTGGAAAGGCATCATCAATGCTGAAAGGTATATCCAAGTTCTAGAACAGCGGTGGCCAACCCGCAGCTCGCAAGCTGCATGCAGCTCTTTTCCTGGTTTCATCTTACGTTCATATCGAAGTTTGTGTTTGTGTTTTTTTAAAGTGCGTGTTCGCTTCGCTTGAGATCAATCTGGTATTTTTAAGACTTAAATGATCTTGCCCCTACTGGAAAACTTTCGGTATTTTCATCTCACGCACATGCGCATTTGACGAAAATACCGTAATGAACTCAAGCAAAGCGAACACGCACATAAAAAAAACAACACAAACTCCAATATGCAAATTGTTTACTTACATTTTAAATAAACAACTTGTGTCAAGATTGCTTTTAAAATGGCAGAAAAAAATGCACAGCAAAACAAAAATATGAAGATGAACACAGGACGTTTTTAACAGAGTGAGAGAGTTTATATTTTTTGTTGAACGTAATGGCAAGTCATTCTGCCTTATGTCAGGCGTCATTATCGCATTTCAAAGCTTCAAATCTTCAGCGCCACTTCAGTTCACTCCATGCTAACATCGACCATGAATTTTCAAAAGGGACTGAACTTCACAAACACAAGTTGGTCACTTTGAAAAGTCAGGCAGAAAAGCAGATACAGTTTTTCCAAAAATTTACAAAACACTCAGAGACCGTAACGCTAAAAAGCCATACAATGAAGGAGAGTTTGTTAAAATATGTCTCAGTGATGTTGTTGAAATCTTGTCTCCTGAAAACAAGGCATAGTAAAAGAAAAACGCTATTGTAAATTATTATATTTTTGTTTGTGGACTTGGTTAAAGAGTTTGTGTGTGTGAGACAGTGCACCATGTTCATTGTTGAAAATGACTGTCCTGTGGTCTTAAAACTGTAGGAGTCGATTTCTGTCATTATGTTGATGTGTGACATTTACAATAAATCTGGCTAAACAGAGGTGTGTGTGTGTGTGTGTGTGTGTGTGTGTGTGTCTGTGTGTGTGTGAGAGAGAGAGAGGAAGGGATGGGTGATGTTCGTGTGTGCCCATGTGTATGATGTGGCTCTTTGCGGTAACACAGTAAAAAATGTGGCTCTCGGTCTCTGACTGGTTGGCCACCCCTGCTCTAGAACAACATGGGCTCCCATCCAGACGTCGTCTCTTTCAGGGAAGACCTTGCATTTTCCAACATGACAATGCCAGACCACATACTGCATCAATTACAACATCATGCTGTGTAGAAGAAGGATCCGGGTACTGAAATGTCCACCTGCAGTCCAGATCTTTCACCCAGAGAAAACATTTGGTGCATCATAAAGAGGAAGATGATAGAAGTAGACCTGAGACAGTTGAGCAACTAGAAGCCTGTATTAGACAAGAATGGGACAACATTCCTATTCCTAAACTTGAGCAGCTTGTCTCCTCAGTCCCCAGACGTGTACAGACTGTTATAAAGAGAAGAGAGGACGCCACACAGTGGAGACACGGCCTTGTCTCAACTTTTTTCAGATGTGTTGATGCCATGAAATTTAAAATCAACTTATTTTTCACTTAAAATGATTTTCTCAGTTTAAACATTTGAGATGTCGTCTATGTCGTATTCTGAATAAAATATTAAGATTTGAAACTTCCACATCATTATATTCTGTTTTTATTCAAGTTCTGACTACAGAATGCTTCCCTGAGTGTTTCACCAAATCTCCTTAAATACCCAAATCATCATAAACACTCGTAAATTCAAAGTGATAAAAGCTTTGCAAACCCTTTTTTTGGGACAGGAGGTGACCTAAAAACCAAATGTCACCTAGATTAAAAACAACACCTGGGAAGGATCCTCTCAGGGGCAACCCTGACTTCAGTAGGACAGAATTTCCCCAAACCTGAGATTTTTATTTTTGGTCTGTTCTACTGATATTGGACTGAGATCATATTTCCAATCGCACTGAGACCTTTTAAATGATACCATACAAAATTAAATTAATACATTCGTAAAATGTAATTATTTATTTAGTAGCTTAAATTCCGGGAACTTCTAAGTCACCTTCTAATGACCCGGCCATCTGAAGAAGAGTGGGCTCAAGGATGGTTGAGAGGGCAGCTGAACAGATGGCTATCTCTCCTCAGATTAAAGAGATCCTTTTCTCAGATTAGAAAGTTTTGTTTGTTGCATGGCAGTTCTCTGGGTCTGGCCTCATGAAGTTGCATGGCAGTTCTTAGGGTTCTTTTAAGAAGAAGGAGGATCATAAAGTGACCTATAAGAGTGGAGGAAGGTGCACACAGGTGGACTATGTTCTATGTAGGAGATGCAACCTGAAGGAGATTAGAGACTGTAAGGTGTTGGGGGGGGGCAGTGTAGCTAGACAGCATCGGATGGTGGTCTGTAGGATGGTTTTGGAGGTGAAGAAGAAGAGGAGGAGAGTGAGGACTGAAAGAAGAATAAGATGGTGGAAACTGAAGGAGGAAGAGTGTAGTGTGAGGTTCAGGGAAGAGGTCAGACAGGAGCTTGGTGGTGGTGAAGAGGTGCTGGATGATTGTGGAACTACTGCAGAAGTGATGAGGGAGACAGATAGAAAAGTACTTGGTGTAACATCTGGAAATAGAAAGGAAGACAAAGATACGTGGTGGTGGAATGAGGAAGTGCAGGAGAGCAGAAGGAGAAAGAGGTTGGAGAAACAGAATTGGGATCGACAGAGTGATGAGAAAAGTAGGCAGGAGAACAAGGAGATGCGGCAGCAGGTAAAAAGGGATTTGGTGAAAGACAAGGAAAAGGCATATGAGGAGCTGTAGGAGAAGTTGGACACTAAGGAAGGAGAAAAGGATTTGAAGCGATTGGCCAGGCAGAGGAACCGTGCTGGGGACGGATGTGCTGCAAGTTAGAGCTGATCTTTAAGAATAAGGGAGATGTGCAGACCTGCAGTAACTACAGGGGAATAAAGTTGATCAGTCACACCATGAAGTTCTGAGAAAGAGTAGTGGAAGCCAGGATGAGAGAAGAGGTGACCATCTGTGAGCATGGTATGGTTTCATGCAGAGGGAGAGCACCACAGACGCATTATTTGCTTTGAGAATGTTGAAGGTCAGAAGGAGCTGCATTGTGTATTTGTGGATTTTGATTATTGTGAGTAAAATCATCAGAAGCATTGACTGACTTTTTATTTATATTTCCAACTTTTTATTTAAGAAACAACATACAGTTTAATTCTGTTTTAAACTTTTGGAATCATAAATTAATTTTCATTAATAAAACTCAAAGTGTAAATTGTAAGAAAGCTCGGCTGATGTACAGTACAGTAACAACAATGCTACAATTATACAGCATCACCATAGCGACGGCAGTAACACTACAGCGTCATAATAGCACCGGCAGTAACACTACAGCATCATAATAGCACCGGCAGTAACACTACAGCGTCACCTAGCGACGAATGTAACGCTGCAGCATTACCATAGCAACAACAGTAACACTAGTCACCATAGCGACAGCAGTAACATTACAGCGTCACCATAGCAACAACTGTAACACTACAGCGTGGCCATAGCAACCGCTACACTACAGTCACAGTGTAATGGCTGTAAGTGCAAAGCACCAGAACATGATCAGTGTACAGTATAAAGTGCTACATGAAGACCATCATCTGATTTTACAGTCTGATTTCAGTCACGTGTGTGATTTAGACTCATCACCTTCAGTTGCAGAAATAGAAAACATGCACACTGTGTTCAAGTAGAATTTAAAATGTGAAAGTCATCAGACACCAGGATCACATCACTGCTGTACACCACTCAGAGGAACTTGGAGGAACTCAGAGGACCACTACAGGGACGTGTCCACATGACACAGGGATGTTCATCTACACCCAAGTGCCTCCTTTAGTTCCTGTTCAGATCCTCCTCCAGAACACAAGACAGAAATATGCTTGTAAAAAGCAGTGTGTGAACACCCACCCACACACCCACACACACACACACACACACACACACACACAGTGCTGGACTGCAACACACACTTTCTACAGCATTGTCTCTACAGAGACTTAACGCTCAATTAACTGCAGATTAATTTCACGGTCCGGTACCAGGAGGGTTCGGGTCATGGGTCGGACCTCACACCCACTCGGATCCGGCTTCACAGTGAAATGCAGCAAAATCTGGAGTTGGAGAGAAACAGGTCATTTATAAAGTTATTTCTACTCCGAATTTGTTTGACTGAAATGAAAATAAAGGGCATGAAGCTCATACCCGACTGAGTGCCAGGTACAGCTCCAGTTCTGCGATTCTGCGTCCGATGCAGCTGCGTTTGCCAACTCCGAAAGGAAGAGACGAGTACGGATGATTCCCTTCATCACGTCTGATCCACCGCTGGGGCAGAAACGAGTCCGGGTCGGAAAACTGGGCCGGGTCACGTGACGTGGCGTAATGACACAGAGTGATAAGCGTCTGCAAACAGATAAACACAAGTGTTATAGTGGAGAGCGGGGCTTTGTAGCTATTAAAGCAAATTTTGTGCAATAATAAACGCACCCCTACCTTTTTAGGAATCAGGTAACCACCGACTGTAATATTCCGATCTGTGATGACTCGAGCGTTAGCGGGAATTACAGGATACAGCCTGTTTATATCCAATATTACATCATAGATTACAGTCAATCACAGTAATCAATTACATCAGCCAATCAGAACACTCCCCACTGCTCTCAGCCAATCAGAACACACCCCACTGCTCTCAGCCAATCAGAACACACCCCACTGCTATCAGCCAATCAGAACACACCCCACTGCTCTCAGCCAATCAGAACACACCCACTGCTCTCAGCTAATCAGAACACACCCCACTGCTCTCAGCCAATCAGAACACACCCCACTGCTCTCA
>NC_060902.1:258644-276144 GCF_014805685.1 Silurus meridionalis
GTGTGTGTGTGTATACGTACCCTCCAGGCCGAAGCGGTAGAACTCAGCAGCGATGTCTCTGATGACTCCGTGAGGATGTTGTTGTTTGTGCAGTGTGAGTTTGGTGATCAGGTCGCTCACTACCGAGTTCAGTGTGCTGTCGTACGCTTCCACTGATTTGGGACGCAGCATGTGTTTAGCGAGAAGACTGCGAACTTTCTGCCACTCCTCCCCCTCACTGAGCACGCACACAATCAACCATCAAAATGAGCATTTATAGTTTTAGTGGTGAGTGTGTGCATGCATGAGCAAGTGTGTGTGTGTGTGTGTGTGTGTGTGTGTGTGTGTGTGTGTGTGTGTTTACGTACGAGGTCAGAAGGCCGTATCCATGTCCTCTGTGTCTCCTGTAGTCCTTCCAGGAGGAAATGTCAGATCTCATTGGTGTGTTTCCTTCCTGTCTGAGCACTTGCTCGATCATCTCTGGTTCTGCAACATGAACCGTCAGAACCGGACCAAAACTCGCCTTCCACATTGAACCGAACCGCCGCCGACCATCCAGCTGTGATCACACACACACACACACACACACACACACACACACACACACACACACACCGGCGCACACACATTGTAGTGCACACTTTAGTAATACACAGCTGTATAGATCTTAAATTAGAACACAACACTTAATGTACAGGTGTGTGTGTGTGTGTGTGTGTGTGTGTGTGTGTGTGTGTACCTGCATTTCATGCAATCTGGATAGTCCACGGTTTGCTAGCAGATCCCAGATGAACCTTATGGCTGATGGTCCAGGCATCTGATCCAAAGTTCTCACCCCTGTCACAGGCTCCGCCCACTTAATCATTGAGGACACACCCCTCCATGACACGCGCATCACCTGCTGCAGCATCTTCAAACACACTACATACACACACACTTACACACACACTCTGCCTCTGAAGGAATGAGTGTATCCCCACACACTCCTACTCTGTATTTATAACACACACAGACACACACAACCACCAATCACTGACAGAAAGGGGCGTGGCTGTCCTAAGGGTGTGGCCAATCAGAACACAGGACTCTGACAAACCCCTGAATTCTGAGCACGATGTGGGATTTCTACTGAACTCAATACTAAAAAATTCAAATTAGAAAGAAACATGAATTAACACCCAAACTACTAAACTGCCAAATTACCTGAACTTCTGAATTAATATACACACACCCACACACACACACACACACACACACACACACTTACACGCACGCACACACGCACACACCTGGATCTTTGGATTTTGTATAAAATTAACCTATTAATCAATATGCTGTGTGTGTGTGTGTGTGTGTGTGTGTGTGTGTGTGTGTGTGTGTGTGTGTGTTATCAGCATTTAGGTGTTAAGGTTGGATATGTGTGTAAAGTGCAGACTCCAGGAATGTGTCTGTTCAGGTTAAAGAGTCATCTGAAAATGCTGATCAGCATAATTTTACACACACACACACACACACACACACACACACACACACACACACACACACACACAAAACAAGCAGACACAACAATCTGCGGTCATGTTACACATTTATAAAGCTGTGTGTGATCTGCCTGAAGCTTGGAGATAAAGCTGGAGCTCATCCCGAGCAGTGTGTGTGTTCAGTGTGGAAATATAATCAGTACTCAGAACTCAGGAGCAGAAATGTGCGTGTGTGTGTGTGTGTGTGTGTGTGTGTGTGTGTGTGTGTGTGTGTGTGGGTCCCAACCAGACTCCTCGACCTCCTTTAGATTTCAGAGAAGTGCAGGAAGGCAGGACGTGGAGCGATGAGGGATGTGGCGTGAGCTTTCAGCACGTACACTCCTGCTCACGTCACGTGACTTTAACTCCATATTCATACACAAAACTTATCAGTACAGGAACATGGAATCATATTTCATCTTCATCACCATCTTCATCACTATCAAAATCAAGAAGTCTGCTACAATGTGCTCAGGGTTTCAGTTTGTATGAACAGTTCTGCATATAAACATCTCTAAACACTTTCTAACCTCAACAATGATGGAACTGTAATGATGGACATTTGGTGATGAGGATGAGGTTCTCTTTAGAGTCTGGTTCCTCTCAAGGTTTCCTCATCATTAAGTCTCAGGGAGTTTTTCCTTCACCAGTCACCACTGGATCACTGATTACTGATAAACATATAAGGAACAAATTTATAGACGCTAAACTTCTACATTCTCACTTTATAAACTGTTTACAGTTGCTTTTTAAAAAAGGCTTTAAACAGCGTTTTTTTCACACTACTGAACACCACACCGCACCTCACCACATCACACCACACCACACCACACCACACCACCACACCACCACCACACCACACCACACCACACCACCACACCACACCACACCACACTACACCACACTACACCACACCACCACACCACACTACACCACACCACACCACACCACCACCACACTACACCACTACACCACACCACACACCACACTACACCACACACTACACCACACCACCACACTACACCACACTACCACCACACCACACCACACCACACCACACTACACCACACTACACCACACACACACCACACCACACTACACCACACCACCACCACTACACCACACCACACCACTACACCACACCACACTACACACACACTACACCACACCACACACACCACCACACTACACCACACCACACACCACACTACACCACTACACCACACTACACCACACCACACACACTACACCACACTACACACTACACTACACCACACTACACCACCACTACACCACACACCACACACTACACTACACCACTACACACACCACACACACACACACCACACACTACACACTACACTACACCACACCACACACCACCACACTACACGCACCACACCACATTACACTACACCACACCACCACACTACACTACACACACTACACTGCACCACACCACACTACACTCACCACACCACACACCACACTACACCACACACTACACCACACACTACACTACACTACACTACACTACACTACACCACTACACCACACTACACCACACCACACACTACACACCACACACACACTACACACACACCACACCACACCACACACCACACTACACCACACCACACACCACACTACACCACACCACCACTACACTACACACACCACCACACTACACCACACCACACTACACCGCACCACACCACACACACTACACCACACTACACTACACCACACACTACACTACACCACACCACACTACACCACACCACACACCACACCACACCACACACTACACCACACTGCACTACACTACACCACACTACACTCACACCACACTACACCACACTACACCACACTACACCACACCACACCACACTACCACACCACACTACACCACACCACCACACCACACTACACCACACACTACACCACCACACCACACTACACCACACTGCACACACCACACCACACCACACCACACTACACCACACCACACCACACCACCACACTACACTACACCACACCACTACACCACACCACACTGCACACCACACCACACCACACTACACCACCACACCACACTACACCACACCACCACACTACACCACCACTACACTACACACACTACACCACACCACACTACACCACACCACACTACACCACTACACCACCACCACACACTACACCACACTACACTACACTACACTACACTACACCACACTACACTACACCACACTACACCACACCCAGAGGTGGGAAGTAACGGAGTACAAATACTTCGTTACTGTACTTCAGTAGATTTTTCTGGTATCAGTTTTTTACTCCACTATTTATTTTTCAGACTTTTTACTTTTACTCATTACATTTTTACACAAATATCTGTACTTTTTACTTCTTACATTTTCAAAACCGGCTCGTTACTTTAGTTTTAATTCATTGATTTGGTGAAATATATATTTTTTTTCACTGTGCGCCGATTTCAGCTGAACAACTGATTTCCTGTTACTGCGTCTTTTTAATCCGCTGGTGTATAAAGTCCTGACTCTCACTCAGCACAGATGTAGACTAGTTTATGGAGATAAGAATCTGCAGGCAGGAGGCAGTAAGAAGTTTGGGGTTAATGTGGATGAGACAGAGGGAGTCAGTGATGAGAACATGACTGAGAACAAACACATTCCTGATCATCATCTTTTCTCTGCTTGTTTTCTATATGTGGAAAACCTCCAGCAAAACATACACGACGTCCCTTCTTTACATAGATATAAAATAAATAAATAATCAGTAAACTTTTGTTTTATTTCTGTGCCAAGTTTTAAATCAAACACCAAATCCGCCATGTTTTACACAATTTACCCTCTGGGTGGGGTTTTGTGGGTTTTTCCCTCATAATGGCGACACAAACTTAAATTACTGTCTTTATTGATCATACAGATAAAAACAAAACACCATTCAAATCTTTAAAATGTCTATGATTTTATATATATATATATATATATATATATATATATATATATATATATATATATATACAGTGAGGAAAATAAGTATTTGAACACCCTGCAATTTTGCAAGTTCTCCCACTGAGAAATCATGGAGGGGTCTGAAATTGTCATCGTAGGTGCATGTCCACTGTGAGAGACATAATCTAAAAAAAAAATCCAGAAATCACAATGTATTATTTTTTAACTATTTATTTGTATGATGCAGCTGCAAATAAGTATTTGAACACCTGAGAAAGTCAGTATTAATATTTGGTACAGGAGCCTTTGTTTGCAATTACAGAGGTCAAACGTTTCCTGTAGTTTTTCACCAGGTTTGCACACACTGCAGGAGGGATTTTGGCCCACTCCTCCACACAGATCTTCTCTAGATCAGTCAGGTTTCTGGCCTGTCGCTGAGAAACACGGAGTTTGAGCTCCCTCCAAAGATTCTCTATTGGGTTAAGGTCTGGAGACTGGCTAGGCCATGCCAGAACCTTGATATGCTTCTTACAGAGCCACTCCTTGGTTATCCTGGCTGTGTGCTTCGGGTCATTGTCATGCTGGAAGACCCAGCCTCGACCCATCTTCAATGCTCTAACTTAGGGAAGGAGGTTGTTCCCCAAAATCTCGCAATACATGGCCCCGGTCATCCTCTCCTTAATACAGTGCAGTCGCCCTGTCCCATGTGCAGAAAAACACCCCTAAAGCATGATGCTACCACCCCCATGCTTCACAGTAGGGATGGTGTTCTTGGGATGGTACTCATCATTCTTCTTCCTCCAAACACGTTTAGTGGAATTATGACCCAAAAGTTCTATTTTGGTCTCATCTGACCACATGGCTTTCTCCCATGACTCCTCTGGATCATCCAAATGGTCATTGGCAAACTTAAGCAGGGGAACCTTCCGTGCCATGCATGATTTCAAACCATGACGTCTTAGTGTCTTACCAACAGTAACCTTGGAAACGGTGGTCCCAGCTCTTTTCAGGTCATTGACCAGCTCCTCCCGTGTAGTTCTGGGCTGATTTCTCACCTTCCTTAGGATCAATGAGACCCCACGAGGTGAGATCTTGCATGGAGCCCCAGTCCGAGGGAGATTGACAGTCATGTTTAGCTTCTTCCATTTTCTAATGATTGCTCCAACAGTGGACCTTTTTTCACCAAGCTGCTTGGCAATTTCCCGTAGCCCTTTCCAGCCTTGTGGAAGTGTACAATTTTGTCTCTAGTGTCTTTGGACAGCTCTTTGGTCTTGGCCATGTTAGTAGTTGGATTCTTACTGATTGTATGGGGTGGACAGGTGTCTTTATGCAGCTAACGACCTCAAACAGGTGCATCTAATTTAGAATAATAAATGTAGTGGAGGTGGACATTTTAAAGGCAGACTAACAGGTCTTTGAGGGTCAGAATTCTAGCTGATAGACAGGTGTTTAAATACTTATTTGCAGCTGTATCATACAAATAAATAGTTTAAAAATCATATATTGTGATTTCTGGATTTTTTTTTAGATTATTTAGATTTATAGTATATATATATATATATATATATATATATAAAAAAGCTTCCTGACTTGAAGAGGTGCACTTTCTCCGGTATCACCTCATTAACTGTCCGTGTGGAAACATAGCAAAGACTCTTAATGATGTCTACACGTCTCTGCACTGTTATAGCCTTTATATTTAATCACTGTACATATGCTTACATACATATCACATGCTGTAAATATGATGTTTATCTGCACGAATGCTACTTTTTGCACTTCTGGTTGATGCCAAACTGCATTTTGTTGCTGTGTACCTGTACAATGCAATGACAAAGTTTTATCTATCTATCTATCTATCTATCTATCTATCTATCTATCTATCTGTCTGTCTGTCTGTCTGTCTGTCTGTCTGTCTGTCTGTCTGTCTGTCTGTCTGTCTGTCAAATATTAATATGATGTGAGGTCCAGTTAACAGCTAAAACAGGTAGAAGTAATAACTACTTTTTACTTAAGTACATGTCTGAGCCAAGACTTCTTTACTTTTACTTAAGTAAAAAGGTATAATCACTACTTTAACTTTTACCCGAGTATTTTATAACATGAGGATCTGTACTTCTACTTAAGTAAAGGATGTGTGTACTTTTGCCGCCTCAGACCACACCACACCACACCACACTACACCACACCACACTACACACTGCACCACACCACACTGCACCGCACCGCACCACACCACACACTACACCACACCACACTACACTACACTACACCACACCGCACCACACCCCGCACCACACCACACTGCACCATACTACACCACACCACACACACACCACACAGCACCACACCACACTACACCACACACCGCACTGCACCACACTACACCACACCGCACTACACTACACCACACCGCACCGCACCACACTACACACCGCACTGCACCACACCACACACTACACCGCAAGATCACTACAAAACTAAACACTGTATATAAACTCTGTACTGTACATGTACATATTACATACTATATATTTTTACTCCTCATTAAATCTGCACTATTTTTATCTATATGTATCTTTATATCTCCACTGTACATTCTGCCCAACATTTCACTTTCATGTATATGTGTGTATATAACGTGTGTGTGTGTATAAATATATATATAGTAGACTGGTTATTCAGCTTGCTAACTTCTTAAATGCCATAATCTTGTAACCTTTCACTTCTGCACATTTCCTCTTCAATGCCATCGCCCTAGAACCATTTCTGTACTTCTTAATGATGTCCACACGTCTCTGCACTGTTACTGCCTTTATATTTATTCACTTTACATATAAATCACTTGCTGTAAATATACTACATAGTTATCTTCACTATTGCTACATTTTGCACTTCTGGTTGATGCCAAACTGCATTTCATTGCTGTACCTGTACAATGCAATGACAATAAAGTTCTATCTATCTATCTATCTATCTATCTATCTATCTATCTATCTATCTATCTATCTATCTATCTATCTCTCTCTCTCTATCTATCTATCTATCTATCTATCTCTCTCTCTCTATCTATCTATCTATCTATCTATCTATCTATCTATCTATCTATCTATCTATCTATCTGTAGCTGCTTTGGGAAAATGTTCAGTGTTTAAACTCTAACAAATAAAACTGAAGTCAATTATAAAGATGTTTGAAATCTTTTCTCTGAAACGTGTGGATCAGATCTTCTGCTCTCAGGCTGCAGGTCGAGTGCTGATGGTTTCACAGAACAAACTGAATTCAGGAACATAAGCTTCAGGTTTGTAGGTGAAAGAGCAAAGGTAAACACACACACACAGATTATCAGATAAATTAATGTGAACTCTGCAAGAGAAAGAGACTGCAGGCAAATGAAGAGAAAAAAGACTGAACCAGAGGAGATATGAGGAGCTTTAAGATGTTATGAGGACATGTAAAGATTTATAAGGTCCGGTGTGGAGCAATGAGGAGATTTAAGGAGCAGTACAGAGATTTAAGGAGCAGTGAGGAGATATAACTTCTGAGCCTGTGATTTAAAGCAGGTTTCAGTAAAACATTAAGGAAACAAACAGCATGAAAAAATACTTTCTACTTTATTGTTCTGATCATTAATCAAACAATAAAAAACTAAAATAAACTAAAATAATTAAACGTTTATTATTCATAAAACATGTGATCTCAGAGTGTACACACGTGTGAAACATGAACCAGCTCTGTCTCTGAAGAACAGGACGTGTGAAAACGTGCAGAAACGTGATCGTGGTAGCTTTAAGGGTCATGTGATCAGAAATATAAGAGACGAATAAAAGTAGATCTTATCAGTCCTGAATTTTAGAGGACTTGGATCAAGGGCTTTGATGGTCATGTGATCAGTCTGGAGTTGGAGGAATGTATTTTAGCTTGGATCCTTGACTCTGCAGAACACAGCGAGGAAGTTCTTCCCTCCGTTTCTCTGCACCTTCTTCCCTTCTTCTGTACATGTTCCCAAACGGCCAACAATGACATCATCTTTCTGTAGGAACAAAAGATTAAAGGTCAAAAAGTACTGCCACTGACCACTTAATGTTTGTCTGTCCTACTGCCCCTCGTCTGTCGCTCCCTCCTTCCCCACTGCCCCTCGTCTGCCCCTCCCTCCTCCCCCACTGCCCCTCGTCTGCCCCTCCCTCCTCCCCCACTGCCCCTCGCCTGTCTCTCCCTCCTTCCCCACTGCCCCTCGCCTGTCGCCTCCCTCCTTCCCCACTGCCCCTCGTCTGTCGCTCCTCCTTCCCCACTGCTCCTCCTTCCCCACTGCTCCTCCTTCCCCACTGCCCCTCGCCTGTCGCTCCTCCTTCCCCACTGCCCCTCGCCTGTCGCCCTCCTTCCCCACTGCCCCTCGCCTGTCGCTCCTCCTTCCCCACTGCCCCTCGCCTGTCGCCCTCCTTCCCCACTGCCCCTCGTCTGTCTCTCCCTCCTTCCCCACTGCCCCTCGTCTGTCGCTCCCTCCTCCCCCACTGCCCCTCGTCTGTCTCTCCCTCCTTCCCCACTGCCCCTCGTCTGTCTCTCCCTCCTTCCCCACTGCCCCTTGTCTGTCGCTCCCTCCTTCCCCACTGCCCCTCGTCTGTCGCTCCCTCCTTCCCTACTCTTGTTTGTGTGTAAGTGTATGTATATGTGTGAGAAAAACAGTGTGTGTGTGTGTGTGTGTGTGTGTGTGTGTGTGTGTGTGTAAAACAGTACCAGCTCCTCCTCTGACACGCGGCTGAACAGTGGATGTTCTGTGAAGTGTTTCACCATCCACACATGCACTTCCTCTACATCTGTCATGGTGTAAACTAAACCCTGTGAATCAGAGCAGTGATGACTTCAGACAGGATACACACCAGACATACAAAAGCAGGAGAAGCTGAGAAGGTGTGTGTGTGTGTAGGTGTGTGTATGTGCATGTGAGTGTGTGTGTAGGTGTGTGTAGGTGTGTGTATGTGCATGTGAGTGTGTGTGTGTGTGTATGTGTGCACGTGTTTGTTCACATCTCAACAAATGAGAAAACTTCATAAGACCAATAAAAACATTTTGAGTGAATTGTTGGTCTTCTGGAAAGCCTGTTTATTTACTGTATCTGTAATCAATACTTGGTCGAGGCTCCTTTTGCTTTAATTACTGCCTCAATCAGACTGTGGCATGGAGGAGATCAGACTGTGGCATGGAGGAGATCAGACGGTGGCATGGAGGAGATCAGACGGTGGCACTGCTGAGGTGGTGTGGAAGCACAGGTTTCTTTGACAGTGGCCTTCAGCTCATCTGCATTTTTGGTCTCTTGTTTCTCATGTTCCTCTTGACAATATGCCAAAGATTCTCTATGGGGTTCAGGTCTGGTGAGTTTGCTCCACTCAAGCACACCAACACCATGGTCATTTAACCAACTTTTGGTGCTTTTGGCAGTGTGGGCAGGTGCCAAATCCTGCTGGAAAATGAAACCAGCATATCCATAAAGCTGGTCAGCAGAGGGAAGCATGAGGAGCTCTAAAACTTCCTGGTAAACAGCTGCGCTGACCTTGGACTTGATAAAACACAGTGGACCAACACCAGCAGATGATATTGTACCCCAAATCATCACAGACTGTGGAAACAACACTGGACTTCAAGCAACGTGGGCTATGAGCTGCTCCACCCTCCTCCAGACTCTGGGTCCTTGGTTTCCAAATAAAATAGAAAACTTGCTCTCATCTAAAAAAAAAAGGACTTTGGACCACTGGGCACCAGTCCAGTTCTTCTTCTCTTAAGCCTAGTTAAGACGCCTCTGTCGTTGTCTGTGGGGTCTATTCCTTCACATGTCTGTGTGATGGCTCTTCATGCCATGACCCAGGCCTCAGTCCATTCCCCTTGCGAAGTTCACCCAAATTCTCGAATGGATTTTGCTGACGTGTCTCTCAAGGCTGCGGTTCTTTCGGTTGTTGTGAACCTTTTTCTTCCACACTTTTTCCTTTCATTCAACTTTCTGTTTTCTGTCTTTGGTGATTAATGTTTGTCTCTCCTCCTGGTGAAGGGGGTCAATGATTGTCTTCTGGACAACGTCAGATCAGCAGTCTTCCCCATAATTGTGTCACCCAGTGAACCAAACTGAGACCATTCTGAAGCCTCAGGAACCTTTGCAGGTGTTTGGAGTTGATTAGCTGATTGACATGTCACCATAATCTCATTTACTGAGATGTGAATTGGTTTTTGTTAAATGCGAGCGGGTGAGTGGGTGAGTGTGTGAGTGTATATATGTGAGTGGGTGAGTATGTGTGTGTGTATATATATGTGAGTGGGTGAGTATGTGTGTGTGTGTATATATGTGAGTGGGTGAGTGTGTGTGTGTGTGTATATATGTGAGTGGGTGAGTGTGTGTGTGTGTGTATGTGTATATATATATATATATATATATATATATATATATATATATATATATATATGAGTGTCTAAAAATGAATCCTCTTCCCCGGCTTCACTTCTCCCTTTTTCTCACTCCTGTACACTGTGAATACACCACATAAACTATTCAAAATCCACTCTCCTGGTGCATGTGTTCCACCCGTTACACGAGCAACTCGCTACTATATTATATATATATATATATATTAGTGTGTGTGTGTTTCTATGTACAGTACAGACCAAAAGTTTGGACACACCTTCTCATTCAAAGAGTTTTCTTTATTTTCATGACTATGAAAATTGTAGAGTCACACTGAAGGCATCAAGGTCTATTTGACCAAGAAGGAGAGTGATGGGGTTCTGCACCAGATGACCTGGCCTCCACAGTCACCGGACCTGAACCCAATCGAGATGGTTTAGGGGTGAGCTGGACCGCAGAGTGAAGGCAAAGGGCCAACAAGTGCCAAGCATCTCGGGAACTCCTTCAAGACTGTTGGAAGACCATTTCAGGTGACTACCTCTTGAAGCTCATCAAGAGAATGCCAAGAGTGTGCAAAGCAGTAATCAAAGCAAAAGGTGGCTACTTTGAAGAACCTAGAATATGACATTTTTCAGTTGTTTCACACTTTTTTGTTATGTATATAATTCCATATATAATTCCACATGTGTTCATTCATAGTTTTGATGCCTTCAGTGTGAATCTACAATTTTCATAGTCATGAAAATAAAGAAAACTCTTTGAATGAGAAGGTGTGTCCAAACTTTGGTCTGTACTGTATGTGTGTGAGAGAGACAGAAATAGATTTGAGTAAACAGTGCGAGTTCTCCGTGTCATTGGTCTTTACTCTGATTTAGTGATTAAGTGGAACTTTGTGTTCACAGAAGCTTCCTGTAGATGTGGGACTCGGAACCACAGAGACCTTCACAAACCATCAGAGCTGAGCTAAAGGTCATCTGAAGGTCACTGAAAAGTGTCACCATTGAAAAAACAAAACAAATAACCACTAAAGATCTCCTCATTTTTATTTCTCTCTGTCTGTGTGTGTGTGTGTGTGTGTGTTTCTTACCCCGACTCGGAGTGTGTATGCGTATTCCGCTAATAAAGTTGGACTAATGATCCTCCATTTGTGCTTTGTTTTTTTGAAATGTGGATCCGGGAACAGGAAGAACATTTTACTGAGCTGCACACATGCGCGCGCACACACACACACACACACACACACACACACACACACACACACACACACACACAAAGCAAAAAAACAACAACATTATAATTAAAATAAACACGTATATGAATGAACACGTCTGGAATTCTGTGGTAAGAAAAAAAAAAACCGTATTAAATCATCCAGAATGTTTTTATATTTCAGTTTGTGTAAAAACCCAGTCATCAGTGCTGCTCTCAAACCCAGATAAATAGAGAGGGTTTTTTATGAAGGACATTGTGTGAGGAGGGCAGTGGAGGGGTGCGGTTGCAGGGAGAAGAGGTGGAGAAGGTGGAGGAGTTCAGGTACCTGGGGTCAACAGTGCAGAGTAATGGAGAGTGTGTTAGAGAAGTGAAGAAAAGAGTGCAGGCAGGGTGGAGTGGGAGGAGAAGAGTGATAGCAGGAGTGATTTGTGATAGAAGAGTATCTGTGAGAGTGAAAGGGAAAGTTTATAGGACTGTGGTGAGACCTGAGATGTTGTATGGATTAGAGACAGTGATATTGAGTAAAAGACAGGAGGTGGAGCTGGAGGTAGCAGAGCTGAAGATGTTGAGATGTTCATTAGGAGTGACGACGATGGACAGGATTAGAAATGAGTTTATTAGAGGGACAGTGCATGTAGGACGTTTTGGAGACAAGGTGAGGGAGGTGAGATTGAGATGGTTTGGACATGTGCAGAGGAGGGACATGGGGTATATCAGTAGGAGAATGCTGAGGATGGAGACACCAGGAAGGAGGAAAAGAGGAAGATCAAGGAGGAGGTTTATGGATGTGGTGAGGGAAGACATGCAGGTAGTTGGTGTGAAAGAGACAGATGTAGAGGACAGGGGGGGATGGAGACGGAGGATCTGCTGTGGAGCCCCCTAATGGGAGAAGCCGAAAGAAGAAGATTTCAGTTTGTGTAAAGTCGCTCCATGTAGCTTTAATGCTGATTCACAAACTCCTGGCGTTTTCTCTCATCAGATTCACGAGGTGTCACCTGGAATGGGTTTCAGGTCACAGGTGTGTTTTATTAAGAGTTGATTTGGGACATTTCTCACCTGCTTAATGTGTTTCAGAGCTTCAGTTGTGTTGTGCAGAGGAAAGTGTGAGAACAGAGTCAATATCACTATTCGTGCTGCTTCATCTACTGTACAAATCCAGATTATGGCAGGAAACACTCAGTTAAAGAAAGAGAAAAGATCCATCATTACTTCAAGAAATGAAGCTCTGTCAATCCCAAACATCAACAACTTTAAATGTGGCCCCAAATGCTGTCTCCAAAACAATCAAACGCTATGAGGAAACAGGTTCTAGTGAGGACCGTCTTAGGAAAGGAAGTGTAAGAGCTACCTCTGCTGCACAGGATAAGTTTATTACAATTACCAGCCTCAGAAACCACTGATTTACATTTAACTGCGAGATGTTTGGTTCTGAGCACAATGTCTTTGTTAGATGTAAAGATGGTTCTTGAATGTGTGGTTCCCACTGTGAAGCATAGAGGAGGAGGTGTGATGGTGTGGAGATGTTTTGCTGGTGACACTGTTGGTGATTTAGTCTAAATCGAGGACAAACTTAACCAGTATGGTGACCACAGCTTCTGCAGGACCATGCAGCCATCCATCTGGTTTACACTTAGTGGGAGCATCATTTGTTCTCCAGCAGGACAACGACCTCAAACACACCTCTAGGTTCTGTATTTGTTCATGAAGAAGAGTGATGGAGAGCTGCATCAGATCACCTGACTTCAATCACCACATCTCAATCCAGGTTAGATGTTTTGGGATTAGTTGGACCAGAGAGTGAAGGAAAAGCAGCCAACAAGAACTCAACACCTCTGTGAGGTCCTCAAGATGTTGAAAACCCATTGCAGAAGACGAGCTCAAGAGGCTAAATGAGAGAATGTCATGAATGTGTGATCTAATCTACTTTGGACAATCTAAAATATAAAACAACGTGTGTGTGTATGTGTGTGTGTGTGTGTGTGTGTGTGTGTGTGTGTGTGTGTTTCTGACCCACCTGACCCTTGGTGAAGAAGTTGGGGAGGTACTTCATGGCATTGCTGCGCAGGCAGGCGATGTTCTGGTATTTTCCAGGTTCTGAGGCTCGGAGAGATCGGATTCGGTCCTGAACGTAATCTGAGACTTTCACCCGGATCTCCAGCCCCAGGATCAACTGATCAGGGAACAGTGGTGATAACTCCACTAACACACACACACACACACACACCAATAATACATCAGATGATTGCTGTGTAGAGTGTAACAGTCATGAGGTTGTGCACTGATGATGGTGAGTAGAGTAGAGAAAGTGGGATATAAAAATTCTGAAACATTTATATAGTGACAATAAACGTGCTAGGATTCATGAGCACAGGAGGAAGAACAGAAGTAGTGAGAGAGGAGAGAATGACGAGTGAATGATGTGATGCCCCCTTGTGGCTGAATTTACACCCTACATTAGACCAGAAAAATGTGATCACGCCCCAATATCTTAGATATATCAAGAGTGCTGCATCCCCGTGAAAGACTTTTTACAATTTAAAGTTACATCTCTTTTTTGATAGAGGGTGTTGATCTCCTTAGGCCACACCCTCCATCATTACACAAATACACATCACCTGATATGCATTAAAGCCAATAAGAATTCAAGTTTATTCTGCTTGGACTTGAAAAATTATGGATAAAATAATCACTTGCCTAATAATTGTGCACACAGTGTAGATGATGTTGGCCTTATGGGAGAAAATGTCAGAAAGAGTGGAGAGAGAAATAGGATTGAAATATTCAAAAACAGCTGAGCACAATGGAGCCGCGGAGATCTCAGTCCGATACGCCCTGTCTCCCTGATGAGAACTGCTGGCAGGGTGAATTACAGAACTTATTACATCAAAAAGCACTTGTGGGCGGTGACGGTTATAGTTAATCATTCTTACGGCTTCCTGGTTCTGTACCAGAGAGTTTTGGAGCATTTGTGAGATGTGAAGAGATGAGAGATGTGAAGTTTGTCCTTTCTCTATCTACATTCTGCTTCCCTGCAGTCTCTCCCTGGAGTAGGAATATTGTGGTTTATTTGTGGGTCCTGTGATGATCTCAGTCTTTCGTTTTGATAGGTGCAGTTCTGTGCAGAATATTCGAGCATGTAGAGTGGAATGATGAGATCAAATCATCTGGATTCAGGTATAAATCTTAGCAGGTGTCGAGAGCCAGAGAGTCCATAAAAAAGCACCTGGAGTTTGTGATGAAAGAATACGGCCATATTGAGCAGGTAGAGTTGAGACGCTGGGTGAAGAATGAGAGAGGACATCGAACAGAACTGGGTAGTGATCTGAGAAACAGGAATCACCGATAGTGGGAGAGAAGCCTAACGAGATCACCAGGTCCAGGGGGCGTGTCCCATTACACCGGCTCACGGCGGCTCACGGTGCGAGAGTAGTGTGTCCGAGTCACACGGCAGCGGCTGAAGCCAGCGATAACTCCAGTATAGGGATCAGGGTGAATGAATTTCTCCCACCGTGTCAGTCCACCTGGAGACTGTGTTCAGGGGCAGAGTGATGAGGACGATCTCACGTAACATTCTAATCCTGCCAAAACTCCAGCTCGCTCTCCACGCCGACCATGTCGTCTCCTCCTTAGTTCAACTGGGCGGAGACGCAGGAGGTAACCAGTGTTAACCACGAAGGTCCCTGGACGCGTATGTGTGAGAGCCGATGGGAAATACTTTATGGTAGAGCGAATATTGAACAGGGTTAGGGTTAGGGTTAACCGTACACCGGTCAGACGTTCGTCTACTGGATAACTAAAAAGAAAAAGAAGCACGAGAGGCAGCAACACGAAGAAAAACAAACTCAAACGCAGGTACAGACAGCAGTGTGCAGTGCCATCATCTTAGCTTAGCTGTGCAAGACGTGCAAAAACCAGCTTAAACCAGTCTGTGGTTCCTCCTGCACATTTCACTGCTGTCACACTGTCCTCATACATGTCCTGCACCACCCTCACATACTTCTCTGACACACCAGACTTCCTCATACAATACCACAACTCCTCTCTCCATCCTGTCGTACGCTTTCTCTAAATCCACAAACACACAATGTAACTCCTTCTGACCTTCTCTATACTTCTCCATCAACATTCTCAAAGCAAATAATGCGTCTGTGGTGCTCTTCCTCGTCATGAAACCATACTGCTGCTCACAGATGGTCACCTCTTCTCTCAGCCTGGCTTCCACTACTCTTTCCCAGAACTTCATGGTGTGACTGATCAACTTTATTCCCCTGTAGTTACTGCAGGTCTGCACATCTCCTTTATGCTTAAAGATCAGTACCAGCACACTCCTTCTCCATTCCTCAGGCATCTTCTCACCTTCCAGAATCCTGTTAAACATTCTGGTTAAAACACCACTGCATCTCTCCTAAACATCTCCATGCTTCTACCGGTATGTCATCCGGTCCAACCGACTTTCCACTCTTCATCCTCCTAATCGCTGCTCTCACTTCCTCCTTACTAATCCTATCTACATCCTGTTTCACCATCTCCACACCATCCAACCTTCTCTCTCTCTGATTTTCCTCATTCATCAAGACCAGAAAAATAATAACGGTAAATAAAAAGAAAACGAACACCGCCACCTCGTGGATAATTGAGAAAGTGAAAAAACCCGCTGAATTTAAAGACTTTTAGAAGAATCCAAAAAGAAGAGAAGAGTTCTGGAACATT
Organism: Silurus meridionalis; assembly: GCF_014805685.1. NCBI lineage: Eukaryota > Metazoa > Chordata > Actinopteri > Siluriformes > Siluridae > Silurus > Silurus meridionalis. Next base: position 275,429 of record NC_060902.1, read on the forward strand.
CTCTGATTCTCAGCTCAGGTTTGGTCTTCTCTCACCCTGGATCTCTTGCTACTGCTCTGTGTACAGACCTACAGGACATTAGAGGAGCCTTGTAAGAACTCATGTAAGCAGAAGGTTGAGGGAAAAGTGGAGCTGAGAGTCAGAGGAGTGAACAGTCACTCGTTTCTAACAGTTTCTCTGTTCTCACGTCTCTGGAGTGAAAGATATCCTGCTTGGCACAGATATGTGTGATAGTACATCAGTATACACACAGAGTACTGATAGAGTGTGTGTGTGTGTGTGTGTGTGTGTGTGTTAGATCTACCCAGCAGTCCTCCGTATCCACACCCAATATCAGCAAACTCCACATGACTGTTCTGTCCTTCAGTCTCCATCTGCTCTCTGTCTGAGCTGAAATACTCCGGATAAAGCTGAGACCAGTCCATCTGCTCCGGACACACAGGACTGAGACACACACACACACACACACACACACACACACACACACACACACACACACACACAGTGAAGTATATGTCCAGTGTTAGGTGATGTGAGGAGGAGATGCTGAGTTTAGAGTCTGTACATACAGAATCACTTTATAATAATGAATTAGAAACATGCATTAGAGTCAAACATCTTTACTGCATGTGTCGTGTTTTTTTCTAAACCCGGAAGTAAATAGCAGCGGAACCCGGAGGAAATGTGTTAATAAAACACTTACTACTCGAACGTGT
>NC_060902.1:281144-283644 GCF_014805685.1 Silurus meridionalis
TGTTATGCCACTTTACTTGTGTGTGTGTGTGTGTGTTTGTGTGTGTGTGTGTGTGTGTGTGTGTGTGTGTGGGGGGGTCTGTACAGTAATGCTCATATAAACTGTCTTGTTCCCTCAGTGTGATTGGTCTGCCAAGTCAGGAGGAGTGGCCTAATGATGTCACACTTTCACGAGAAAACTTCAGCCCTCACAATCCTCAACCAATCACAGACCATGTTCCGGAGTTAACCAATGAGGGGGCGGACCTGCTTATGGTGGGTGGGTGGGTGTGTGTGTGTGTGTGTGTGTGTGTGTAAGAGAGATATTCTCACTATAATCACAGTTATTCTAATCACTTCCACACTTTTATTATAAAACACACATATACACACACTAAAATCACACCTGTTATTTACTTGTGTAACAGAAACTGTTGACCTTTGACCCCCTGAGGCGGATCTCAGCCCTGAGTGCTCTGGAACACGCCTTTTGCTGACCAATCAGAAAACGCCTGAATGCAGAAGCTTCTCCTGTGGTTTCTGGAATATTGATTTCATTCTTCTGCTGATTTTCATCATCACGTGTAATCGCATAGACCAACACCTGACCTTTGACCTGCAGGGTGTGTAGCATCACATCCAGCATCGCTCACGTCTTACTGTCGTTCTCTTTATTTACTAACATGCATCACCAAACTGACCACGCTGTGTACACACCTCACACACACACACACACACACACACACACACACACACACACACTACTCACAGTGTAAAGATGTGATCAGATGTAGGGCTTTTAAATTTATTTTATTTCAGGTCATTTCTAGTTTTATAGCAGTTTTATAACCAGCAGGAAATAAAAACAACTTTATAATAAACTCTGTAGCGATGAGGACCAGCTTTTGAATTTATATTAAATACATCTATTATAAATTAAATATACCTATTATTATAATTCTGATTATTAAAAAAAGCTGTGTGTGTGTGCGTGTGTGCGTGCGTGTGCGTGCGTGTGCGTGCGTGTGTGTGTGTGTGTGTGAGAAAGAGAGATATGTTTTATTAATATGGCGTTGATGATGTCTGAGACACTTCCTCTTCTTGGCCATCGTCAGTGTTACTACTTTAACACACAAGTAGGAAAGGAGTTAATGTGAGGATACTGCACACACACACACACACACACACACACACACAGAGTTCTCCTGTCTGTTATTAACCTCAATGTGTTGGTGTTCTCAGTGTTTAGATCTTGTGTGTGTGTGTGTGTGTGTGTGTGTGTGTGTATAGACGTTATGAACAGTGAATGTTGATCTTTTTTGTCAATAAACCGTTACTTTTTTCAGATTAGCTGTGTGTGTGTGTGTGTGTGTGTGTGTGTGTGTGTGTGTGTGTGTGTGTGTGTGTGTGAACTCTTTCTCATTATTATACTGCACTCAGCAAATACACACTACACAAGTGAGTAGTCACTGGAACACAGTATTACTGCTGGTCACTACAGGTGATCTTGAGTGATTAGAGATCCTGGGTGGTTACAGGTGATCTCGAGTGATTACAGGTGATCCTGTGGGACTGCATGTGATTTACAGGAGACCATTTGTTGAGTCAAAGCTTTATCTTGTCAGTTTGCACTGTGTCTTTAGAAGCCATGCTCCTCAGCACATGCCCACCCAGGTATCTTCTCACTGTGGAAGCCACACCCCTTTCATCCCTTTTTGAGTTAGCGTTAGCATACCTCTTCTCCTTCATGCTGTAATTCAGCTCGGTAATGATTATAAAGCAAGTCTGAATATTTTCTTATATTATTATATTTATTAATTAAAGGCACATTTATACAGACAGGTGAAATCTAAAGTTTTAATACGTATTATAATGAAAACAATCTACTGTAAGAATAATAATGATAAATGAAGGAAAATTATTTTAAAAGAAAGTAAAATGTAACAAAAGTGACATCCGATCTCACCTGACTTACACACCCGATCTCACCTGACTTACACACCCGATCTCACCTGACTTACACTCCCGATCTCACCTGACTTACACACCCAATCTCACCTGACTTACACCCCCGATCTCACCTGATTTACACACCTGAACAAACTTTATACAACAGAAATGTACACATTCATCAAATTAGTCTCCAGAAATGAAAATGATAATGATGATGAGATTTGGAGGTCATAAGGAGCTTCTGGAAATGAGCTCAGGGTTCCTCTGGTTCCTGTATTGAACAGTCAACCACACGGTCACAAGCTGCAACACACACATACACACGCATTATATTTGTCCTCTGTTTCTCATTTGTTATGAACAATTAGAGGAAGAGACTAAAGTGTGTGTGTATGTGTGTGTGAGTGTGTGTGTAAACTGAGAGGCTGCGATAATGATTATGAGGAGGAACCTGTGAGAAACTGCAGAACAGTCCAACTCCTCCCAGCACACGGAGGATCTCTGTAGCACGCTGCAGCATCACATCTCCACACGTAAAGCACCAAGCTGCTGCTGTTTTGCACACCTTC
>NC_060902.1:293644-296144 GCF_014805685.1 Silurus meridionalis
CCATTTGGACCGCCATTCACAGTCACGCCTCATTTTGGTCCGAACATCATCCAGTGGTGGTTCCACATGCAGCTAATGCACTAAACCAGGAATGTTTTTATCTTCACCTGTTTTACCATCTAAGATCAGCCTTCTCAACCCTGCAGCTGTGTTACTACTCACTGGTTTTACTCCACTGTAGCCGTCTCTCCTCTCAAAAGGGCTCCACATGAGCAACTCAGGGACCCTTCAGCGTCGAACCACCTACCTCATCTCCCTCACTCTGGTCAAGGTCGAGGCCATAGGGAGTGATGAAGGGACAAGTGAAAGGGCCAATGAAGAGACCATACCCCAGAGTCCCACCTTGGTCCTGGGGCTTGTTCAGGGCCCTGAGGATGCAGCGAAAACCAAGGAAAAGGAGAGCAAGGCTCCAGAAGAGGACAAGGAACAGGGATGTTCGGAGATCAAAGAGCAGAAGGTGGAGATTAAAAAGTCTAACGCAAGCAACAACGGATGTCCGATTAGGAAACTTCTTCCAAAAACCAAGGTTCCAAGTTACCCTCCTGTAGTGAGTCAATACAAAGCCAGAGAACTTCAAAAAGACCCTGGGGTTCCTCTAGATAGCAAAGAGAAGATAGAAGAAGAGATGGCAAAGATGGATGTCTCAAAAATGGATATTTACAAACCAGACATCCACATCCCAACTTCAGATCGGACCTCAGATGACATTGTGTCGAATGGAACCTTGCTTCGTCCCAGCATTCCGATCCGTCTGATCCAGCATCCTGAGATGGCCCTGAGACCTCATGCTTCAGTCACCATGAATCGCCGTGACTTCAAAGATACCAGCAAGACCATCTCCTCCTCCGCCAAGAGCCTGGATGTTAAAGCTAGAGAACACTCACCTCCGGTGACAATCACCATGACGATGGGTCCATATCGAGCTTCCTGGTCAGAAAGTGAAGGCAGAGGGATTTACCAGCGACTGGCCATGGAACCATTAATGGTAGCCGAAGAAGGACTTCCAACAAGAGAAAGCCCTCGAGTAGAAAAACTTAAAACCATCTCCACATCACTCCCAGCTCCAGCCTCCACACGACCTCCTGCAAAACCACAACGTAAGGGGAAGAGCCGCACTTTGGACAACAGTGATCTCAACCTGCTTTCTGAGGACCTGAAGAAGGGAAAGGAGAGTCATGTTGGAACCATGTTACGTTCTTCTACTCACGCTCCAGGAAAAGACAGAAAGATGCTCAAGTTCATCAGCGGCATCTTTACCAAGAGCACACAGTGTCCTGTAATGGCTCCTGTGGTTCCTGCTACTCCGATTCCTCTGCACAGCCCCCTGAGGAGACGCTCAAGTGAGGAAGAAGGTCAGTGTGCAATAACACGTCTCTGTGAACAATTTTATTATTCAGGTCACTACTTCTGTAGCAGGATGTAGAGCTGTGTATAATCATGAAGATGTTTCTCCAATCTGAAGATCTGAGAAGCGTGATAAGTTCTGTGTGAATGGTAAATGCAAGACATGTCACATTATACTACAAAGATTTGAAGAAAGAATCCAAACAATCAAACACAAAACTGTGTGAAATGATTTCCTAATAGAATGATTAAATCTCGTTTAAATGATGAAATGTTTTTGAGAGTTAGCTAGCTGCACTATTAGCTGTTTGCGTAGCGTATTAGTAGTCAAGCTCGTGTTTATTTTATTTACATTTTATTTAGTTTAATTGGATTTAATCCACAAAAGTGATGGAGTGGTGATGTGAAGGAAGGATGCTGTGATAAAATGATGAAGTGATTAAATTATGTGAATGAGTGGTGATGTGATGGAGTGATGGAGGAGTGAGGGAGTGATAATGTTAGCTGTGTAACTTTCATATCTCCTCAGTCATTCTAGTTTGAGATGAAGGTTATATAATCAGCAACACAGTATTACCAAATACTAAAATAAATATATAAATTGTTATATTATATTATATTAAATGTTATTATATCATGGTTATGTTTAATTATATTATGTATAAGGTTAGCTATATTTTAATTAAGGTTAATTATATAATAGTTAAGGCAGTGGTGGGCCGTGTATTTGGTACCTGGACTTTCAGTGAGGACGAACCCGACTTAATCCACCTCTTAATACACCACTATCACATCACAATTATAGAAACTGTGAATACAATACAAACACATAATATAACAACACGCAGCATTACAGAGAGACATTACACATCTGGAGGCGAAAACCATTTTACTAAAACAACAAACCCAGTTACACTCCAAACCTCTACACTACAACCACAACTGTGCACCTACAACATCTGGAGCAGTTCACAATCAATATTCATCTAATAACATGACAAAAACATTAAAATGTAAATAAAACACAACCTACTCACCAGAGATGCAGACTCATAATGTGCAGCGCCCCCCAGAGGCTGTAATCCAGTGGTACCGCTCGTATTCACTGGTCTGGAAGTGGAGATCAAACCCTTTCCCGGGCTGAGACACGCTAGCT
>NC_060902.1:301144-313644 GCF_014805685.1 Silurus meridionalis
GGTTTCTTTCTATGATGGTGTTCAGTTGTGTAGCTGGCTGGATGGAGTGATCCTGGTGTTCAGTCTGGAGAATGAGAGCAGCTTCCTGGAGGTTTTTAACATTTACAGAGAGCTGTGTGTGAATCGGAATGTGGCTGAAATTCCCTTCATCGTGGTGGGCACTCAGGGTGAGCAGCACACAAATTATTCAGTTTATTATTCTACTGTTACCTGAGGTGCAGGTGAGCAAGGTGTGCTGTGTGAGTGAAAATGGATCATGACAGCCCCACCCACAACTGAGCCTGGCTGAAAACAACCTGCATCCACAAACAGCAAAGACCTACTCCCAAACAGCACCCACCTACCCTCAAACTACATAAATTTACAAACAAAATGCACTCACCTGACCCCAAACAACAACCCCTGCCCTACACCAAAGAATGAACCCCTAAAACCCTTCCTTACAGCTACACCCATACATGACTGTAAGCCCCGCCCACACTTCTTGTTGTTTAATTCTTAGATAAAATAACGAGCGCTAATCCACGTGTGATTGATGACGCTCGGGCGAGACAGCTGTGTTCCGACGTCCACCGCTGTGTTTATTATGAAACCTGCGCCACCTACGGCCTGAATGTCAACCGTGTGTTCACTGATGGTGAGACACACGCACACACACGCACACACACACACACACACACACACACACACACAAAATAATCACACAGACAAAATGTTATGTTACTATAATAAACAAAACAAATAAACAAAAAAACAATCAAACAAATAAATCGAGTTATGATGTCATGCAGCTGCACAGAAGATCGTTTCGATGAAGAGACAGCTGGCTCTCTACACGTCCTGCAAGTCCTTACCCAATTCTCCCAGTCACTCGGGCGGATCCACCCCACTGTGTGCAGCTTTTACACCACAGGTAACACACACACACACACACACACACACACACACACACACACACACACACACACACAATCAAACACTCACATACTCACTCACTCACACACACACACACACACACACACACACACACACACACACACACACACACACACTTCTACAGCTAATTCATAATTACTTAATGAGATTTTTATGCTGTGTTGTGTTTGTAGGCCAGTAATGGAGGACAGAGCAGTGATTATTCCTCGTCTCTTCCCTCCACTCCTGTGATCACTCACAAGCACATCAGCATGGCATCTGGAGGAGAGAAACTCAACAGAACATCTCAGTTCACAGTCAGTCACTACGTAATCTTTAAATCGCAATCCCTTACCGCTTAATATTAATCCCTAAACCATAATCCTTAATATGTAATTCTCAATTACATTCCTAAATCATTATACCCTAATAACCCATCTCTGAACCCTAATCCAGAATCTTTAATCCCTAATCTCTAATCCCAATCTCTAAACCCTAATTTTACCTTTACATTTATGGCATTTTGACTTACAGTTATTTCATTTATACATCTGAGCAGTTGAGGGCCTTACTCAGGGGCCCAGGAGCAGTAGCTTGGTGGTGCTAGGATTAAACGAGTGAGTGAGTGAGAAATTGGGCTAATCCCCAATATATAATGCCTACTCCCAATCTTTAATTTCTCATTCTAATCCCTAATCCCTACTCCCTAATCTTTAATCTCCAACCCTAATCCCTACTCCCAAATTTTTTATCTCCAATCCTTATCCCTATTGCCTAATCCCTAATCTTTAATCTCAATCCTAATCCATGCTCCCTAATCTTGCATTTCCAATCCAACTCCCTTATCCCTAATTCTTAATCTCTACAATTTAATCCTTAAACTATAATTTCTAACTCAGCATAACATTTTGTTTGTTTTATTGATAGTGTTGTTGTTGTGTAGTTGCGCAGAGGCAGTGACTCAGATCGGAGGTGTGCAGACAGTAAAGCAGATTTTGGAATTGGTCGCACAATCCCGATTAAACAGGTATGTATTGTGTGTGTGTGTGTGTGTGTGTGTGTGTGTGTGTGTGTGTGTGTGTGTGTGTGTGTGTAAAGGCGAGTGTATAGTGTATATATATATAATTGTAAGCAAAGAATCCACTGAGCGATAAGTGTTTGTGTGTGTGTGTGTGTGTGTGTGTGTGTGTGTGTGTGTGTGTGTATGTGTGTGTGTGCAGAGTGTGTTACTGAAGCGCAGTGGAAGTTCTCTGAAACAGGAGTGGAAGAAAAAATACGTGACTTTATCCGCTAACGGCACGCTGAGTTACCACTCCAACGTCAGTGTGAGTGTCACACGTCATCACCCACGCTGTCACCCACGCCATCACCCACGCCGTCACACGCCGTCACACACGCCGTCACACACGCCGTCACCCACGCCGTCACACACGCCGTCACACACGTCATCACACTTACGCCGTCACCCACGCCGTCACCCACGCCGTCACCCACGCCGTCACCCACGCCGTCACACACGCCGTCACACACGCCGTCACACACGCCATCACACGCCATCACACACGCCATCACACTTACGCCATCACCCACGCCATTACACTTACGCAATCACCCATGTCAACACACACGTCATCACACACGCCATCACACACATCAACACACATGCCATCACACGCCATTACACACGCCATCGCACACGCCATTAGACACATAGCTACACACATGCTGTCACACACACGCCATTAGACACATAGGTACACACACGCTGTCACACACACGCCATTAGACACTGTAGGAAATATGATGAGGACAACGATGATCGTAATAAGAAGTTTATAACAGCGTATCAGTGACAAAATACATGAAGCACTTTGGGTTTATCCGAGTCAAAAAGAACCCCCAGCAAACTCTGCCCAGATATTTTAGATTATTTTTCCCTTTGCAGTGTAGACAGGATTTAGCTTTTAAATGTAAATTAAATGTAGGAAATAAGTAAAGGAACACATGGCTGGGTGAGCGAGCCGGAGGTCACTGTTGTTTGGGACTCCGGCAAGACTCTCTATGGCAGCAGAAATAAAAGAGAAAGAAACACAGACATGAGGATCTCTGGGATAAGAGACGACCCACCACACCACCATCAACAAACCTGAGTGAACGTGTGAGAGTGAGGAGACGACAGCATCCAAATATCCCAGTTCACCAAACACTCCATATCCATGATCCCTCCAGATCTGCTCCTTTACCTCACAAACACCTACTGACTAAAGACTCCACTAAATAAATATGTGTTCAGCCTCGACTTGAACACTGAGACTGTGTCTGAGTCCCGAACACTGATTGGAAGGTTGTTCCATAACTGTGGGGTTTATAAGAGAAACATCTGCCCCCTGCTGGAGTCTTCATTATTTGAGGTACCAACAAATAGCCTGTACCTTTTGGCGTGAGAGCGTTAAGTGCTTTATACGTCAGTAGTAGTATTTTATATCAGTGTGAGATGGAATTGGGAGCAGTGTAGATGATTAAAACAGGGCTGATGTGGTCATATTTTCTAGATCTAGTGAGGACTCTTGCTGCTGCATTCTGAACTAACTGAAGCTTATTTCTGCACTTACTCCAACACCCAGACAGTAAAGCGTTACAGTAGTCTAATCTAGATGTTACAAAAGCATCAACTAGTTTTTCTGCATCCTGTAACGACATCATATTTCTAATTTTAGCAATATTTCTAAGGTGAAAGAAGGAGATCCTGGTGATATTATTCACGTGAGACTCAAAGTAAAGACTCGGGTCAATAATCACACCAAGGTCTTTGACTGCTGTACACACAGAGACAGAAACACCATCCAGAGATGCTACGTAATCAGAAAGTTTACTTCTAGCTGTGGTCCTAGTAAAAGTACTTCTGTCTTATCTGAGTTGAGCAGAAGAAAGTTATCAAGCATCCACTGTCTAATGTCCTTTACACACTCCTCAACATTGTTAAGCTGATCTCTCTCATCTGGCTTTGCTGAAATATACAGCTGTGTGTCATCAGCATAGCAATGGAAGCGAATACCATGTTTATGTATAATTTTACCCAGAGGCAGCAGATATAAAGAGAAAAGCAGTGGTCCTAAGACAGATCCTTGAGGAACACCAAACTTTACCTCAGAGAGTGTGGAGAACTCACCATTTACATCAACAAACTGATAGCGATCAGTCAAATAAGACCTGAGCCAAGAGAGAGCTGTTCCCTTTATTCCAACAACGTTCTCCAGTCCAGCAAGCAGGAGATGATGATCAATGGTGTGAAAAGCTGCACTGAGGTCGAGCAAAACAAGTAAAGAGACAAAACCCTGATCAGAGGCCAATAACAGTCATTTACCACCTTAACTAGCGCCGTCTCTGTGCTATGATGAGGCCAAAATCCTGACTGATACATTTCATAAATGTTCTTCCTCAGTAGATGTGAGCAGAACTGCTGTGCTACAACCTTTTCTAGAATCTTGGAGATAAAGAGGAGGTTTGATATTGGACTGTAGTTGGACAGCTGACAGGGTGAAGGTCAGGTTTCTTAATTAGGGGGTTGATAACTGCAGTTTGAAGGATTTAGGTACAAAACCAGTGCTAATGGAAGAGTTTATTATTTTAAAACAGGTTCAATTCCCTCTGGAATGATCTGTTTGAGGAAACTTGTAGGCGAGGGATCGAGAATGCAGGTTGATGATTTTGATGAGGAAATAAATGAAATTTAGGATATTCTCCTTCCATGCTATTTGAAATACTGTTCGTTTGGTTTGACTCCATTTACGTTCTAATTTCCGAGTGGTCTGTTTTAAGGTGTGTGTATGATCATTATACCACTATGCTGATTTTTTCTCCCTGATCATTTTGGTCTTAAGTGGAGCTCCATCATCTAGAGTGTAACGGAAGGTTGATTATGGGTATTCAGTGGCCCAGTCGAGCTCTGCAGGGTCAGACGAAGATTAAATTAATATCGATATTTCCGGAAGATTATTGCTAATACGCGCTGCTGTAGCTGACGTGAATGTGTTTAACACGGTAACGTGGTGAGGTACTAATGCAGTGACTGAGGCAGATTTTAAAAGAGATGAGGTAATGGTTTTAAATAGCTTCAGACAGTAGAATTACGACTATATTTAAAATTTTTAATCCAAATGTTAATAACAAATGCAAATTCTATGAGAAAATAATAATTCATGGAATTGACTGACTGGACCTGCTTTTGGACACTAAATATTTTATGTTGGTGTAAAGAACTGCAAACGTTTTACATTTGTGTTTAGTCTTTTGTGTGACGCTTAGATTATTGTTATAAATAGCTGTGACTCCGCCTCCTCTGTTATTTATAAGGGATTCGCTTCATTTAATGCTACTTATTAATTCGGTTTAATCCACATTTCTGCCAAACACATTATTTGAAACTCCTGGTCGGTAATAATTTTGTTTATAGTCAGCGCTTTTGACGTGAGAGATAATATTCAACAATCCTATCTTTAGATCAGAGGTACTGCTGTTTGTACAGTCGTATTTAATTTAATGTTAATCAGGTTACTTAAACTGACTTTCTGAGAATTCCTACATTTTGGTTTCGCTCTGGGGCAGTCATTCTCAATATGGTGGATCCTGAGTGACGACTCTGTGCAGCTAGCAGACAATCGGTTTAGCCTGTCTGTCTGCTCCCTGGCCTTGGCTCTGGACAGTCACTTGTTAACTAGTGCTGTTGTGAGACTATGACCTATACTACAAGAAATGAGAGCAGCACCTTCCTGAGTGGGATGGAGTGAGTAAGTGAGTAAATAAGCAAATAAGTGAGTGAGTGAGTAAGAAAGTGAGTGAGTGAGTGAGTGAGTGAGTGAGTGAGTAAATGGGTGAGGAAGTGAGTGAGGAAATGGGTGAGTGAGTAAATGGTTGAGTGACTGAGTGAGTGAGTGAGTGAGTGAGTGAATGAGTGAGTAAGTAAATGAGTGAGTGAGTGAGTGAGTGAGTAAATGAGTAAATGAATAAGTGAGTAAATGAGTGAGTGAGTGAGTGAGTGAGTAAATGAGTAAATGAATAAGTGAGTAAATGAGTGAATGAGTGAGTAAGTAAATGAGTGAGTGAGTGAGTGAGTAAATGAGTAAATGAATAAGTGAGTAAATGAGTGAGTGAGTGAGTGAGTGAGTAAATGAGTAAATGAATGAGTGAGTAAATGAGTGAGTGAGTGAGTAAATGAGTAAATGAATGAGTGAGTAAATGAGTGAGTGGTGGTGAGTGAGTAAATGAGTAAATGAATGAGTGAGTGAATGAGAGTAAATGGATGGGTGAGTGAGTGAGTGAGTGAGTGAGTAAATGAGTGAGTGAGTAAGTTAGTAAATGACTGAGTGAGTAAATGAATGAGTGAGTGATTGAGTGAGTGAGTAAATGACTGAGTGAGTGAGTGAGTGAGTGAGTAAATGAGTGAGTAAATGAGTGAGTGAGTACGAGATTGAGTGCGTTATCAGACACATGCCATCACACACACATCATCACACACAGCAACACACACACGTCATCTGACACACGACATCACATATGCATCACACACGTCATTACACACCCTTTATTTATTCACAAACAGGAAGTGAATTTATTCATTCAAATGCTAATTTTTTTACTATCATTAATTATATAATTACTATTATTACTCTGTGTGTGTGTGTGTGTGTGTGTGTGTGTGAGATTGTGTGTGTTTTTGTGTGTTTTTGTCTGTGTGTGTGTGTGTGTGTGTGTGTGTGTGTGTGTGTGTGTGTTTGTGTGTGTGTTTGTCTGTGTGTGTGTTTGTCTGTGTGTGTGTGTGTGTGTGTGTGTGTGTGTGTGTGTGTGTGTGTGTTTGTCTGTGTGTGTTTTGTCTGTGTGTTTGTCTGTGTGTGTTTGTCTGTGTGTGTGTGTGTGTGTGTGTGTGTGTGTTTGTGTGTGTGTGTCTGTGTGTGTGTTTGTCTGTGTGTGTGTGTGTGTGTGTGTTTGTCTGTGTGTGCGTGTGTGTGTGTGTGTGTGTTTGTTTGTCTGTGTGCTGCAGGACTACATGCAGAATGTTAATGGTAAAGAAATCGATCTGCTGCGTGTGACGGTTAAAGTTCCTGGGAAACGCCCCCCACGAGCTGTACCATCTTCTGCACCCCCCCCTGGGCTGAATGGAACATTTCAGGGTGAACTAACAGCAGACGACCCCTGTACAGGTGAGAGAAATAGGAAGTGAATAAATAAGTAAGAGTGAATAATTGAGTAAGAGAATGGATAAGTGAGGGAGTAAATAAATGAGTGAATTAATAAACAGGTGAGTGAGTAAATGAGTGAGTGAATGAATGAGTAAATAAGTAAATTAATGAGTGTGTGTGTGTGTGTGTGTGTGTGTGTGTGTGTGTGTGTGCGTGTGTGTGTGTGTGTGTGTGTGTGTGTGTGTTCAGGCTCGATGTTAGCGAGTGCTCCTTTATCAGTAGATGATGGAGGAGGAGGAGTGTATGGACAGAGAACAGCTTTTACTCTCTCATCTGTCCACAACATCGGTGTGTATCACTCAGCACACACACCACAACACTTTTTATCCATTTATAGTTACATTTAATTCTGTAGGAAAATATTATTACACTGATTTTAACATTTTAGTGTTTAATTATAAACTCAATTTAAAACTCTTGTGTCAGATATCGAGGGTGTGCTGAACCCAGCGTTAATAAAAGACCCGAGCACGTCTCCTACAGCCGACAGGAAGAAACAACGCAGGAAGAAAAACATGACTCAGAGATCAGAGAGCACACTGGGACACGCTGAGGGTCAGAGATCTTCACCCATCTCACTCCTCATATTCTCTTTTCTTCTCTTCTCTTCTCTTCTCTTCTCTTCTCTTCTCTCTCTTCTCTCTCCTTACTTCTACTCTCATTCTCTCTCTCTCTCTCCTTACTTCTACCTCATTCTCATTCTCTCTCTTCTTCTCTTCTCTTCTCTTCTCTCTTCTTCTCTCTTCTCCTTACTTCTACTCTCATTCTCTCTTCTCTTCTTCTCTTCTCTTTTCTTTTCTCCTTACTTGTACTCTCATTTTCTTCTCTCTCTCTCTCTCTTCTTCTCTTCTCTCTCTCTTCTCTTCTCCTTACTTCTACTCTCATTCTCTCTTCTCTCTCCTTACTTCTACCTCATTCTCATTCTCTCTCTTCTCTTCTCTTCTCTTCTCTTCTCTTCTCTTCTCTTCTTGTCTCTTATCCTTACTTCTACCTCATTCTCTCTCTTCTTCTCTTCTCTTCTTCTTCTCTTCTCTTACTTCTACTCTCATTTTCTTCTCTTCTCTTCTCTTCTCTTCTTCTCTTCTCTTCTCTTCTTCTTCTCTTCTTCTCTCTCATTCTCTTCTCTTCTTCTCTTCTCTTCTCTTCTCTTTTCTTTTCTTTTCTCCTTACTTGTACACTCATTTTCTTCTCTTCTCTTCTCTTCTCTCTCTCTCTCTCTCTTCTCTTCTCTTCTCTCTCTCTCCTTACTTCTACCTCATTCTCATTCTCTTCTGTTCTCTTCTGTTCTCTTCTCTTCTCTCTCTCCTTACTTCTACTCATTCTCATTCTCTTCTCTTCTCTTCTCTCTCTCTCTCTCTCTCTCTCTCTCTCTCTCTCTCCTTACTTCTACTCTCATTCTCATTCTCTTCTGTTCTCTTCTGTTCTCTTCTGTTCTCTTCTGTTCTGTTCTCTTCTCTTCTCTCCTTACTTCTACCTCATTCTCTTCTCTTCTCTTCTCTCTCTTCTTCTCTTCTCTTCTCTCTCTTCTCTTCTCTTCTCTTCTCTTCTCTTCTCCTTACTTCCACACTCATTCTAATTCTCTTCTCTTCTCCTTACTTCTACTCTCATTCTCATTTTCTTCTCTTCTCTTCTCTTCTCTTTACTTCTACTCTCATTCTCTTCTCTTCTCCTCTCATTCTGTTCTCTTCCCTCTCATTCTCCTCTCCTCTCCTCTCCTCTCCTCTCATTTTCTTCTCTCTCTTCTCCTCTCATTCTCCTCTCCTCTCCTCTCATTCTCTCTCTTCTCCTCTCCTCTCTTCTCTTCTCTTCTCTTCTCTTCTCTTCTCTTCTCTTCTCTCTTCTCCTCTCATTCTCTTCTCTTCCCTCTCATTCTCCTCTCTTCTCTTTCTTCTCTTCACTTCTCTCTACTTCTACTCTCATTCTCTTCTCTTCTCCTTACTTCTACTCTCATTCTCTCTCTCTCTTCTCTTCTCTCTCTCTCTCTCTCTCTCTCTCTCCTTACTTCTACCTCATTCTCTTCTCTCTCTCTCCTTACTTCTACCTCATTCTCATTCTCTCTTCTCTCTCTCTCTCTCTCTCTTCTTCTCTTCTCTTCTCTCTCTCTCTTCTCTCTCTCCTCTCATTCTCCTCTCCTCTCTTCTCTTTTCTTTTCTTTTCTCCTTCTGCACCCCCCTGGGCTGAATGGAACATTTCAGGGTGAACTAACAGCAGACGACCCCTGTACAGGTGAGAGAAATAGGAAGTGAATAAATAAGTAAGAGTGAATAATTGAGTAAGAGAATGGATAAGTGAGGGAGTAAATAAATGAGTGAATTAATAAACAGGTGAGTGAGTAAATGAGTGAGTGAATGAATGAGTAAATAAGTAAATTAATGAGTGTGTGTGTGTGTGTGTGTGTGTGTGTGTGTGTGTGTGTGTGCGTGTGTGTGTGTGTGTGTGTGTGTGTGTGTGTTCAGGCTCGATGTTAGCGAGTGCTCCTTTATCAGTAGATGATGGAGGAGGAGGAGTGTATGGACAGAGAACAGCTTTTACTCTCTCATCTGTCCACAACATCGGTGTGTATCACTCAGCACACACACCACAACACTTTTTATCCATTTATAGTTACATTTAATTCTGTAGGAAAATATTATTACACTGATTTTAACATTTTAGTGTTTAATTATAAACTCAATTTAAAACTCTTGTGTCAGATATCGAGGGTGTGCTGAACCCAGCGTTAATAAAAGACCCGAGCACGTCTCCTACAGCCGACAGGAAGAAACAACGCAGGAAGAAAAACATGACTCAGAGATCAGAGAGCACACTGGGACACGCTGAGGGTCAGAGATCTTCACCCATCTCACTCCTCATATTCTCTTTTCTTCTCTTCTCTCTTCTCTCTTCTCTTCTCTTCTCTTCTCTTCTCTTCTCTTCTCTTCTCCTTACTTCTACTCTCATTCTCTTCTCTTCTCCTCTCCTTACTTCTACTCTCATTCTCATTCTCTTCTCTTCTCTTTTCTTCTCTTCTCTTCTCTTCTCGTCTCTTATTCTTACTTCTACTCTCATTCTCTTCTCTTTTCTTCTCTTTTCTTTTCTTTTCTCCTTACTTGTACTCTCATTTTCTTCTCTTCTCTTCTCTTCTCTTCTCTTCTCTTCTCTTCTCTTACTTCTACTCATTCTCATTCTCTTCTCTCTTCTTCTCTTCTTCTTCTCTTCTCTTTTCTTTCTCTTCTCTTCTCCTTACTTCTACTCTCATTCTCTTCTCTTCTCTTCTCTTCTCTTCTCTTCTCTTCTCTTCTCTTCTCTTCTCTTCTCTTCTCCTTACTTCTACTCTCATTCTCATTCTCTTCTTCTCTCTTCTCTTCTCTTTCTTCTCTTCTCCTTACTTCTACTCTCATTTTCTTCTCTCTCTTCTCTTCTCTTCTCCTTACTTCTACTCTCATTCTCATTCTCATTCTCATTCTCTTCTGTTCTCTTCTGTTCTCTTCTGTTCTGTTCTGTTCTCTTCTCTTCTCTTCTCCTTACTTCTACTCTCATTCTCTTCTCTTCTCTTCTCTTCTCTTCTCTTCTCTTCTTCTCTCTTCTCTTCTCTTCTCTTCTCTTCTCTTCTCTTCTCCTTACTTCCACACTCATTCTAATTCTCTTCTCTTCTCCTTACTTCTACTCTCATTCTCATTTTCTTCTCTTCTCTTCTCTTCTCTTCTCTTCTCTTTACTTCTACTCTCATTCTCATTCTCTTCTCTTCTCCTCTCATTCTGTTCTCTTCCCTCTCATTCTCCTCTCCTCTCCTCTCCTCTCATTTTCTTCTCTCTCTTCTCCTCTCATTCTCCTCTCTTCCCCTCTTATTCTCTTCTCCTCTCCTCTTCTCTCTTCTCTTCTCTTCTCTTCTCTTCTCATTCTCTTCTCTTCCCTCTCATTATCCTCTCTTCTCTTTCTTCTCTTCACTTCTCTCTACTTCTACTCTCATTCTCTTCTCTTCTCCTTACTTCTACTCTCATTCTCTCTCTCTCTTCTCTTCTCTCTCTCTCTCTCTCTCTCTCTCTCCTTACTTCTACCTCATTCTCTTCTCTCTCTCTCCTTACTTCTACCTCATTCTCATTCTCTCTTCTCTCTCTCTCTCTCTCTCTTCTTCTCTTCTCTTCTCTCTCTCTCTTCTCTCTCTCCTCTCATTCTCCTCTCCTCTCTTCTCTTTTCTTTTCTTTTCTCCTTACTTGTACTCTCATTTTCTTCTCTCTCTTCTCTTCTCTCTCTTCTCTTCTCTTCTTCTTCTCTTCTCCTCTCATTCTCTTCTCTTTTCTTCTCTTTCTTCTCTTCTCTTTTCTTTTCTTTTCTCCTTACTTGTACACTCATTTTCTTCTCTTCTCTTCTCTTCTCTCTCTCTCTCTCTCTTCTCTTCTCTTCTCTCTCTCTCCTTACTTCTACCTCATTCTCATTCTCTTCTGTTCTCTTCTGTTCTCTCTCTTCTCTCTCTCCTTACTTCTACTCATTCTCATTCTCTTCTCTTCTCTTCTCTCTCTCTCTCTCTCTCTCTCTCTCTCTCTCTCTCCTTACTTCTACTCTCATTCTCATTCTCTTCTGTTCTCTTCTGTTCTCTTCTGTTCTCTTCTGTTCTGTTCTCTTCTCTTCTCTCCTTACTTCTACCTCATTCTCTTCTCTTCTCTTCTCTCTCTTCTTCTCTTCTCTTCTCTCTCTTCTCTTCTCTTCTCTTCTCTTCTCTTCCACCCCTCATTCTCTTCTCTCTTCTCTTCTCCTTACTTCTACTCTCATTCTCATTTTCTTCTCTTCTCTTCTCTTCTCTTTACTTCTACTCTCATTCTCTTCTCTTCTCCTCTCATTCTGTTCTCTTCCCTCTCATTCTCCTCTCCTCTCCTCTCCTCCTCTCCTCTCATTTTCTTCTCTCTCTTCTCCTCTCATTCTCCTCTCTCCCCTCTTATTCTCTTCTCCTCTCCTCTCTCTCTCTCTTCTCTTCTCTTCTCTTCTCTTCTCTTCTCTTCTCTCTTCTCCTCTCATTCTCTTCTCTTCCCTCTCATTATCCTCTCTTCTCTTTCTTCTCTTCACTTCTCTCTACTTCTACTCTCATTTTCTTCTCTCTCTTCTCTTCTCTTCCCTCTCATTCTCCTCTCCTCTCTTCTCCTCTTGTTTTCTTCTCTTCTCATCTCCTCTCATTCTCTTCTCTTCCACCCCTCATTCTCTTCTCTCCTCTCCTCTCCTCTCCTCTCTTCTCTTCTCTTCTCTTCTCTTCTCATTCTCTTCTCTTCTCCTTACTTCTACTCTCATTCTCTTCTCTTCCTCTCATTCTCTTCTCTTCTCTCCTTACTTCTACTCTCATTCTCTTCTGTTCTCCTCTCATTCTGTTCTCTCAATCTC